>NC_064816.1:96603791-96851291 GCF_023721935.1 Panthera uncia | reverse complement strand
TTTTTAAAGTACATTTAGCGAGTTGTATGGCCTCACCATAAATCAGTTTTAGAACACTTTCTTCCTCTCAATAAAATCCCTTATGCCCATTTACAGTTAATCCTGTCCTAGTTCCTATTCCTGGTCCCAGGCAATTATGGATTTGCTTTCTATCTCTATAGATTCGCCTTCTCTGGACATTTCATACAAATGGAATCAAGCAATGTGTGGTCTCATATATCTGGCTTCTTTTATTGAGATTAATGCTTTTGAGGCTCATCCCTGTTGTAGCATACAGCTGTAGTCCATTCCTTTTTACTGTGGAATATACCACGCTTTGTCTATCCATTTATCAGTTGATGGGCATTTAGAGGGTTTCTAGTTTGTAGCTATTATGAATGATTCTGCTAAAAGCATTCATATGTAAGTCTTTGTGTGGACATATGTTTTCATTTCCCTTAGGTGCAGGAGTAAAATTACTAGATCGTATGGTAAACTGATGTTGAACTTTTTTTTCAACGTTTTTTTTTTTTTTTTTTTTAATTTATTTTTGGGACAGAGAGAGACAGAGCATGAACGGGGGAGGGGCAGAGAGAGAGGGAGACACAGAATCGGAAGCAGGCTCCAGGCTCCGAGCCATCAGCCCAGAGCCTGACGCGGGGCTCGAACTCACGGACCGCGAGATCGTGACCTGGCTGAAGCCAGACGCTTAACTGACTGCGCCACCCAGGCACCCCGATGTTTAACTTTTTAAGAAACTACCAAACTTTTCCTAAGTGGCTGTACCAGCAACTGAGGGTTCCTCCTTCTCCTTGTCCTCCTAGTCCCACTTCTCAATAGCTGTACAGCTTTGGGCTAACTTTAGTTTCCTCTTTAATAAAAGCTGCAATGAAGAGCACCTGGGTGGCTCAGTTGGTTAAGCATCCGTCTTCAGCTCAGGTCATGATCTCACAGTTTGTGGGTTTGAGTCCCGCATTGGGCTCTGTGCTGACGGCTCAGAGCCTGGAGTCTGCTTCGGATTCTGTGTCTCCTTCTGTCTCTGTCCCTTCCCTATTCACACTCTGTCTCTCTCTCAAAAATAAATAAACATTTAAAAATTTTTTAAAGATAAAAGCTGCAATAAGGAGTTAATATTTCCCAAGTGCCTACTCAGCTAGATGTTGTGATAGACACACTCACATTCTTTGTCTCACTTCTCTGTCTCCCCATGAAATGTAAGTATGACTTTCTGTGTATCTGATGAATTTACTGAGGTTCAGAGAAGTTAGGTAAGTTAGTCATTACTGTGATACAGAGTTGTCGCGAGTACTAAATTACATCACTTAGCATATGTGAACGTGCACAGCACAGTGCTGGGTACATAGAAGGTGGTTGATGAAGAGATTTTCATTTCTCTGCTTCTTCCTATCATTCACATCTCACATGGGTCTAGGCACAGGGCCAGACCTACCCCAATCAAGCCCTACCTTTTCTCTGGGCTAGTTGCCTGTTCTAAAACACTTCCGGGACTCTGAAAACACTTTATAGGAATTTTCCTGGAGCCTCAACTGCTCTTGGGGCAGAAGTATCACAAAGTTCATCCATAACCCCAAGTAGCATAATCTTTGTTATATGAAAGAACAGGAGGGACTAGTTCGGGTTGGAGCTCTACTTTTCAATGGTTTCTTTTTATTCTCGTCTTGTCTTTCTTTCTCCACTCACAATGGTGGCACTTCCAATTCCAGAGAAGGGAGCTCTGAAAAAAAGTACCTAGTAATGTTGTCACAAGTTAACTGACTTGATTGCTTTGAAGTGTACCCATATCAGTTGGCTGGAAGATTGCATAAATGGCAATAAGAAGTGAAAACAAAGGGCAATAACATTCCCTTTGTCAAATATAGGGAAGTGAGCTGGTAGAAAAGGCCCCAATTAATATCTCAAATTCAAGGGTTTGGGTTTTAAAATGTATTTTCTTATATGAAAGTTCATATGGAATATTGTTAATATGAAATTATGACATTTTATATAAAATATACCACATAAAGCTTCACTTTAATCAGTGACTTGTCATTCATTGTGTCTTTTCAGGGAGAGCCTGGTGTCAGAGGCCCCCCAGGTCCCTCTGGGCCTCGGGGCATAGGAACCCAGGGGCCAAAGGTGAGTCTTAAATTCTGTGCTCTGTGTGAAGGTCAGGTACCAAGTGAACATTAACTTCATAGCAAATGTTTATTTTAGTGTTGACTTATTTTTTCTTGATTGCTGATGAAAAGTCTCACTTTCTCATATTATGTGAGCTTTCAGTAAAATAGATCATAAGTCCATAAAGCCATTTATTTCCCCCAAAGAAATTAGGAAATGGTTGCAAAATGCTCAAAATATTTCCAGGTTTCTTAAAGGCTGTGCTCTCCTTAAGAAGCATATCTTCACTTTGGTCGGAGGCGCCTCTGCTGGCCTTTTAACAGAACACCTGCTAACGTATCTATTGTGACATATGTGCGTAGTCCACTTTGTCAGGGCCTCAGTGCAAGGGTCCAGATTTATTGCCCCCATAGAACATGAAAGAAACTGCCTCTGGATCCCTTTGCTCTGTTTTCTATTCCTCTTTCTTTTTCCATGTCCATTTTGGTGATTATTCATCTTTCATTCTCTTTCTTAATCAAGTGTTTTTCAATGAGGGAGTTCTTGCCTTCCTGGTCTACCCCCAGGAGACATTTGGCAATGTCTGGAATCATTTTTGGGTGTCACAACCAGGGAAGGGGTGCTACTGGCAGGTAGTAGCTGGGGGCCCAGGATGCTGCTAAACATCATACTGTACACAAGATAGCACCCATCACAAAGAATTAGGCAGCTCAAAATGGCAAGAGTTCAGAGGCTCAGAAGCCCTGTTTTAATCATTGATTAAAATGATTTAATGATCATTTTAATGATCATTAATGATCAATTTAATGATCATTAATTGATTTAATGATCAATGATCATTGATTCACATGCCCAACAAAAAATTCTTTGATTTGTTCAAAAACTAAAATAAAGAAGTATCAGGCATGTTCATAGGGAAAACAGGCATTGGGGAGCCTCCCATTACACATGCAAATTTCAAACATGTATATTCATGACCAAGATGCACAGAAATGAATGAGAGCCCCATTATCAGAGAGCAAAGGGAAAAGGCTCTATGAGTCAAAGATTTTTCTGAGGATCCCAGAATTACCACGATTCTTAGTTTATCCTTTTTTGTCCATCAACTTCATTCTGGCAGTAGGCGATTTCTTAACTTTATGGATCACTTGATATGGATGAAGACATTCCCAAGATGTTAGTAGTTGTTATCACTGGGTGGTGGAAAGAGGGGTCCATTTTTCCTTCTTCATTGTTATCTTTATTTCTGTTTTTAGTTTTAGTTTTTGTTTGTTATTTTCTTCACGTGAGCAGGTGTTCCTCTTACGATCAGAAAATAAATAAATAAACAAAGCTTTTGCCTGTAGTGGGAAGAAAAAAAAGACTGACTTGTACCGTAACTTATGTTCATCCAGCCTTGCTCAAAGTTTATTCCATCAAATGTTAATTTGGGAACTTCTGGAATAAGCAAAGTTAAACTAATCTCTCTATTGTGGGACTTTTTAGAGGCTTTAATATATTCATATAGGCATACCTTGGAGACACTGAGGGTTCATTTCCAGACCACCATAATAAAGCAAGTACCACACTAAAGAGAGTCAAATGAATTTTTTGGCTTCCCAGTGCATATAAAACCATTATCTTCTAGTCTATTAAGGGTACAATAGCAGTATGTCTAAAAAAGCCCAATGAATATACCTTAATTAAAAATGCTTTATGGCTAAAGATGCTAACCATCCTCTGAGCTTTCAGTGAGTTGTAATCATTTTGCTGGTAGAGGGTCTTACTTCCATGTTAAAGGTCGCTGGCTGACGAAGATGGGGGTTGCTGCAGGTTGTGGTGGTTGTGACAATTTCTTAAAATAAGACAACGATGAAGTTTGCTGCATTGATTGACTTTTCCTTTCACAAACGATTTCTTTGTAACACGCGTTAGATAGCATTTTACCCAGAATAGATCTTCTTCCAAAATTGGAGTTGTCTTCTCAAATGCTGCCACTGCTTTATCAACTAAGTTTATGCAATATTCTAAATTCTTTGTTTTGATTTCAGTAATTCTTCACATTTCCTACAACAAAATGTATTTCCTTTTTTTTTTTTTTAATGTTTATCTGTTTTGAGAGAGAGACAGTGCACAAGCAGGGGAGGTGCAGCAAGAGAGGGAGAGAGAGAATCCCCAAAAGCTCCGCATTGTCAGCTCAGAGCCTGGCTCAGGCCTCACACTCAAGAATCCCGAGACCATGACCTGAGCTGAAGTTAGACGCTTAACTGACTGAGCTACTCAGGTGCTCCACAAAATGTAATTCTTCTTTTTTTTTTTAATATTTATTTTTGAGAGAGAGAGAGAAAGAGAGAACACGCATGAGTGGGCGAGGGGCAGAGAGAGATGGAGACACAGAATCTGAAGCAGGCTCCAGGCTCAGAGCCTGATGTGGGCATGAACCCATCCACTGGAAGATCATGACCTGAGCCGAAGTCGGGCTCTTAACTCACTGAGCCACCCAGGCACCCCTGTATTTCTTAAATAAGACTTAAAAGTCAAAATTATTCCCTGATCCATGAGCTGCAGAATGGATGTTGTGTTAGCAGGCATGAACACAACACGACTTTCACTGTCTGCCTCCATCAGTTGCTCTTGGGTGACCACAAGCACTGTCAATATTTTGAAAGGGATCTTTTTTCTTTCTTTCTTTTTTTTTTTTTTTCCTCAGCAGTAAACCTCAACAGTAGGTTTGAAATATTCAGTAAACCATGTTGCAAACAGATGTCATTCGGGCATTATTGTTCTCCTTATAGAGCATAAGCCAAGTGGATTTAGCATAATTCTTAAGAGCCCTAGGATTTTAAAAATGGTAAATGATAACTGGCTTCAACTTCAGGTCACCAGCTGCATCAGCCCCTAATATTCTTGTGTCTCAGGGAATAGGGATGCCTGAGGAGAGGGAGAGAGACAGGAGAATGTCCCCATTGCTGGAGCAGTCAGAACACATACAATGTTTATAGATTAAGTTCGCTGTCTTATATGGGTGTGGTTCGTGTCCCACCCCCCCCCCCCCCCCCCCCCCCCCCCCCGCACAAATTACGATAGTAACACCAAAACACCAAAGATCACTGATCAGGGGCACCTCAATGGCTCAGTCGGTTAAGCCTCTGATTCTTGATTTCAGCTCAGGTCATGAGTTCATGGTCCTGAGATCTAGCCCTGTGTTGGGCTCTGCACCGTGTGTGGAGCCTGCTTAAGATTTTCTCTCCCTCTCTCTCTCTGCTCCTTGCTTATGCACATGCTCTCTCTCCCTCTCTCTCTGCATCTCATTTATGCACATGCGTGCTCTCTCTCTCTCAGAAAACAAATAGAATTTCTTAATAAGTGGGAGACAGCACAGATCCTGCTCGGGATTCTCTCTCTGCCCCTCCCTAGCTTGTTCTTCCCCCTGCCCCCCAAGATAAAAAAAAAATCAACTTAAAAAAAAGATCACTGATCAGAGATCACCATAACAAATATAATAATAATGAAAAAGTTTGAAATATTGTGAGAATTACCAAAACGTGACAGAGACAGGAAGTTAGCAAATGCTATTGCAATAATGGCACGGATAGACTTGCCTGACACAGGGTTGCCACAAACCTTCAATCTGTAAAAGATGCAGTGCCTGGGAAGCGCAAGAGCGAAGCACGATAAAACAAGGTATGCCTGTATGCACTAGGGATCTCCAAGGAGAGGCACACACCGTGGGATAGAACATTTTCCAATCTCATTTGACCACAGAAGACTTTCCCCAAGAAGCGTGGGGTTAACTTGTGCTGCAGAATGCACACACTGGGCAATGCTACACTTTCTGCTTCATTTGCAGATTTTCTTAAAAGTTCGATACTGTATCACTCAGCAATCAAAAAGAATGAAATCTTGCCATTTGCTGCTACGCGGATGGAACTGGAGGGTGTTATGCTAAGTGAAATCAGTCAGTCAGAGAAAGACAAATATCATATGACTTCACTCATATGAGGGCTTTAAGAGACAAAACAGATGAACATAAAGGAAGGGAAACAAAAATAATATAAAAACAGGGAGGGGGACAAAACAGAAGAGACTCATAAATATGGAGAACAAACTGAGGGTTACGGGAGGGGTTGTGGGAGGGGTATGGGCTAAATGGGTAAGGGGCATTAAGGAATCTACTCCTGAAATCATTGTTTCACTATATGCTAACTAATTTGGGTGTAAATAAAATTAAAAAAAAAAAAAGTTTGATACTGATCCACTGAACCTTTCACTGCAAGCCTGGTGAATAGCACTCCATGTTGAAATGGAACAACACATTGGAGGCTACACAGAATTATGTGTGAGCAGGCTTCACACCCCTGGTGTTCTAGGGGTTGGTGGTAGGTTCAACCAGAGGAGCCCAAGCAGACAAGGTGACTGGGACAACACTCTTCTTCGGTCAAGCAGCCCTGCCTTGCCTCTTTACTTACATTTGGATTATGTGTAAGATTTCCACAAAGGATTCTGTGGCTTAAAATTTTTGGAAAAACACTGCTTTATAAAAAATATGATCTAGCTTGTGGGGTGCACAGATGCAGGTCCTGATAGGACTGAAGGAAGGAAGGAAGAAGGAAGACAAGAGCAGAGATACATTGTTTCTTCCTAAATCTCCTCATGCTTCTCTTTGGTTTCTCTTCATCTTCCAACAGGGAAATATTGGGCAGAAAGGCCTGCCTGGCCCTCCTGGCCCCCCTGGCTACGGATTACAAGGAATTAAAGTAAGTGGATGTGATTGCACGAGAGTCATCTCTCAATTCGCCAGAACGATGAGAAAAGAGGTTATGGATAATATAAAAACATGACTATAATGAAATGAATTTAATATAAGCTTAGCGGGTAAAATTACCTCCAGTACGTTAGAGACACAATCCAGAAGTGTATAAATGGTGTAAGTACATTAGTTTTCATGAACACTAGACATTGCATAAATTGCTTGGTGAAATTTCTAACTGTTACAGTAGGTTTGTTGTTCTTGCTGGTCTCTGAGCTGAGTGGAGAATTTATGCCCAGCTGTGTGTTCTCTCTCTCTCTCTTACCTTCCTCAACTGTATCTTCCATTCTTAGCCTTAGATTTCCTAGTCTTAGCTCACAGTGGAACTGCTTGGGGAACTTCATGAATAATACTGACAACCTACCCCAGAAGAATGAAATCTGAATCTCTCGGGGTAGTGCTTGAATACTGTGGGCTTAAAAGCCCCCCAGGTGATTCTCCTGAGCATCTGGGGTGAGAACTGTGGCTCTCAGCCCTGAGGCTGTGTTATTGGAATCCACAGCCACCTATATTCTGCTGTATTTCTGTCTCAGCAGCAATAAGCCTATCCAGCAAAGTGAAACTCCCAGGGTGCCCCATGTCTCAGCAGACAAAATTTGGCATCTAATGGTTGCTATGTAATTTCAAACAATTTCCTTTTCTACATCTCCTATGTTGATTTATTATTTTTAATTTTTGTTTTTTACTCATTCACATTGTATTTTCTCCCCAAAAAACTTCTATTGTTTTTACCACAGTTAAACTTTGAGTAATTCATCCCCTGCATAGTTGGTATTGACTCTTAAAAATTGAAACGTTCAAAATAAACTGTTTCTCAAATAGGATTTCTTGGGCTGCCTGGGTGGCTCAGTCAGTTAAACACCCAACTCCTGGTTTCCACTCAGGTTATGATGCCAGAGTTGTGGGATCGAGCCCTGCATTGGGCTCTGTGCTGAGCGTGGAGCCTGCTTAAGATTCTCTCTCCCTCTCCCTCTGCCCATTCCCTGCTTGTGTGCCCTCTCTCTCTCTCAAAAAAAAAAAGGCAACAAAATAAAAACAGAAAACAAATAGAATTTCTTAGCAAGTAGGAGACAGTGGGAGCTTCAAATAATAACTGTGAAATCCAGTGTTGAGAAAATAAACTGCCTACTCCTGTGTAAAGAGTGAGGTTTGTCAGAAGCAAAACTCACTGAATCTGTGTTAAATCTTTCTATCTCTCTCCCAATGTCTGGGGCTTCCATGTCAGGTCTTTTCAGTAACAGTTGCTCGTCTGTGGGGCTGAGTATCCAAGGGAAGGCCTGACAGTTAAAATGTTGCTGATATTTTACTAGCACTGGAAGATACAGCAAAAAACTGCTTCCTTGTAAACAACATCGCTCTCATACTTAATCTTAAAATTCTACGGTTAAAAGATAGTAACGCTCTATAGATACCTTTGCATGGGTTTGTTTAAGCAATGAACCCACGTTCGATCACTGGTCTTTCCACCAACGGGAGCTCCATTCACATGTGCTGTTAGTTCCTTATTGCCACCGTGTTAAATCTGGTGCCAGTTTTTCTTTTTTATTATCCAGGAAATACTTCCTTATTCAACAAGGAGTGACCTGGGTTGCACTTAGTGCTCACAAACCCTACTGAGGTGCCCTGCCTTCCTCACCACTTGTCTTTTATTATGCCCTCCACGTTATGCTATGTTCAAAGTCCATCTTGAGTGAATCTCTGATACCGTGAAGCCTATCACGATAGAGAAAGAACCAAAATTAAAACTGTCACATATCCAGGACTAGCAGAAATGAGATAAACTCTGAGGACTGTGGCCTGATACTACTTGGCAGTGAACCCTGACCAAGGTGGCCTCATAGAACCTCTCTAGACATATTGGATTGCCTGGCATCCTGTTGGCAACAGGGCAAGCCTATTTTACTCAGGACTGCCACCTCATTTTCTTGACCCTGGGTTATACCATCATGGAAAAAAGGGAGGGAACTGGTGTTCCTCCAAGTTATTTTAGGGCTATGTGGTGAGTAAAATATCATTTATGTTCATTTGTTGACCCATTTCCCACCTCTTTCTAAAACCCATTTGAATTAGTAAAACTCACTTCTGCTGGTAAGTCTTTGATGGAAGCCCTTGTCGCTGGTAACATTTAACATTGGGGTATGATCTATGCCCGTCTCTCATACTGTCCCAACCACAGGGAAAATAGGGATTGGGTTACAATCACAGAGGTATTTGCTCCAACACCCACCTAACTTTGTTGCTAAAATATTTTTCTAAGTTTATTTATTTGTTTTGAGAGAGAGAGAGAGAGAGAGAGAGAGAGAGAAAGAGAGAGTGAAGGGGTGGGGCAGAGAGAGAGAGAGAGAGCGAGAGAGAATCCCAAGCTGGCTATGTGCTATCAGGGCAGAGCCCTACATGGGGTTCAATCTCAGGAACCATGAGATCATGACTTGAGCCGAAATCCCGCATCAGACATTTAACTGACTGAGCCACCCAGAGGACCCTGTTGCCAAAATATTGTGTCTCAGTCAGTCACTCATCAACCAACCAACCAACCAACCAACCAATACTGATTGAACACCATCTGTGTCAGGCAAATAAGTTAAGTGCAATATAAAATGATGACTGAAAAGACAGGAATTTAGTCCTGATAAAGTTTACAGGCTATAAAATAATCACACTCTGAACTCCAAAGAGTATGCAAGGACAGTACATGGAGTAAATTGGGCTTAGAGTAGTGCACAGTAATGAGTTTAGTCTTCACCCTAAGAGTAATTGAAAGTCAGGGAAGGATGACATGATCAGAGAGGTATTAGCAAAGACTCACTCTGTCTACCATCTGTAGACTGGATGTGCACGACTATGAGGAATGTGGGCCCTCCCCTTCCCATACCCCTATGTATTCTCCTGATTTTCCATATGAAAGAGTGTGACCTTCTGGTAACCCTCTCTTCCTGCCTTTCCTGAAGCTCTGGGACCATATAGGGCTGTTGCCATGGCAGCCTTGGTCCTGGGAAACATGAAAACCTGATGGGCTCACTCCCCGTGGGCACCCGGGCAGCCTCCTGCAGTTTCTCTGCAGTCCTCACTGTGACTCAGCTGGCTCTGCATTGCAAAGAATCTCTGGCTCCTTCAGGGACTTCACTGCTTTCTCTCAACTACAAATGTCTATTGATTGAATGGGTGAATCTGGGAGCGTGGCTTCTTGGCTTTGGTCTTTCAGGTTCATGGCATAGACCAGGAGTTTATGTTATTCCACCATCTTGTTCCACTGTGAACACTGACCGTTTCCTTAAATATGGACTATATATATGCCGGTAATCCTCCAGATTAAGTCAGGAGGGAGGAGAAATGGGCTGGGGTCTTAAGGGATTCCATGATATGTCAACCATCCAACCTCCTAGAGTCCAGGAGGGATGTAATGAGAGTGTGGGCCAGTTTTCCTCTCTCCATCTTTGTTGAAGTCAGTTCCAGTGTCCTGATCAGCTCTGACATTCCTGTAGTGCTTTTTCTCAGAGAATCAATTGGTATTTATAAAAATAAGATTCCTAGTGGCCCTCCTTGATTTCAGGAGTTTCTGAGGTAGATTTGTGGACTGGTATCTACTATAATTCCTGCTGGACATAAACCCTTCACTCATTTAAAAAAAATATGCTTCTATGGCATTAACTTCCATTCTGCATTTAAGCCTGAGCATGACTGATCCAACCCTGGCCGAGGGAACTCTCCCTGCAGTTAGGCTGTGACACAGGAAGGGCTGATATTTAGGCCCAGCCAGTGTGAAAAATAGCTTCAATGACATGCTAGGGGAATCTAGTGAACATTATCTGGCAGAAATCCCAATATCTCCGAAGCTGATAAATAGTGATGACGGAAGTGGTCACATGGTTATAGAGTTAAAGGATTAACCTCTAAGACAACTGGAGCCCAGAAATGGAGGGAAACTCCATCCAAATGATCTCCCCCCTCTACCTATAGTCTGACCTCAAAGCATGATGGGAAGAAAATGAGCTTGAGAGAGAGCTACACAGACCGTGGGCTGAATCTTGCTAGTTGTGTAAGCTTGGATAAATCCTTGAACCTCAGTTTCTTCATCTTTAGAATGGAGATAAGACAGCCTATTTTACAAGGCATTGTGAAGATAAAATTGCACAAAGGGCCCAGGACACAGTACTGAGTACTCAATCAGAGGTTGGCTATGGAGTCAACAGATTTGAATCATGGCTTCCTGAGTCTGGCAACCTGGCCTCAGTTTTCATATCTGAATAATGGAGATAATAATAGTACAATTGCCTAAAATATCATAAAGAAGAGATGGAATTAAATGAGAGTGTATGTATAACACATTTAACACAGGACTCGGCACATAGTTATATAGGCAACAAATATTTATAGTTAGTCACATTATTATTCCTTCCCTGCTTCCCTCTCTTTCCACTAGTCCCTTTTCTATTTTCCAGGATGAAGGCTCAGAATTCTGGCATTCAAATGATTTCATGCTCTACAACATAAAATCTTGGTTGTGTGACTTAGTATGGGCCTGGCTCCATTATCCCAAAAGGAATAACGGCTCAAAAACAGTAGAGCTCACATACAGTATGTTTGCTCACATAACAGGCCAAGGTAGGTGTTCCTTTTTGGTGGACAATTTTCTTTCATTTAGAATTTGAGAGAACCTCATCTGCCATTGATGCTTCCTCCACGTGCTGGGCTTCTTTACCACTTATTCCCAGCAGGCAGATAGGGACAGTGTGAAAGAGGCACACTTGCTTCTTCAAAGTCTTGGGCAGGTGTTGACATACATCACCTCTGCCCCCATTCTACTGGCTGGAATTAGTGTCGTGGAAAGGCAGTATAGCTATGTGACCAGGAAGAAGAACCACAGGTTTGGTGAAGAGCTAGCATTAACGCCACACATAATTTAACCCACCTCTAGTAAGAATGGCAAACTTAAAGTGATTTGTTGTTCTGAAGTATATTGGTGCTTCCAGAAGCAAACACAAGATAAGACTAGTCTCCATGGCAACTTCCAGAACGGCTAGTTGCTATCCTGATAGTGTGAGACTCTGTTACCTGGGCTTACAAAGACTGAGTTTGGCTTCATCATTCTTTTATCCTAACTTGAAAAGAAAACCTTAGAACCTTGATATCTTCTTACTTATTTCACGCGGCATCAGGAGCACCAGCGGATGATTTAGAAATTTGTCTTGAGAAGACAGGCCGAGTATTAGCCACAGAGCTGGAGGAGGCTTGAGGTTTGGAGGGACCAGGAGAGGAACAGGAAATGCTCATTCCTATCTGTGACAAAGGCAGGGTGAGAGGACAAGAGCCACCTGGAACCTGGCAGCACAGCTGTGGTTCAAAGTCTAGAGAGAGATGACATCAGAGGAGGGAGGCAGACCTGGCATGAAGAGGAAGAGCCAGACAGGAATAAAGAGAAGCCAGCAATTGGGCTCATGTGGGGAATGAGGAGAGGGTCAGTGTCCTAGGGGATTACTCAGGATGCTGATAGCATCTGAGACCAGCATGGGTGTGGTGGTAGGTGAGTCAGCTCAGCTCTCAGAGACAGCGGGGGAACAGTCAGAAAGAAAATGGCTTTACCCTCCAAAGCCCTCTGATTTAGAAATTCAGGTTAGGACCCAGAGCTTTCTAAGATTCTTCATTCAATGTTTAGGGTTAATGTCATTTCTTAGGTAGATTTTTGTTTGTTTCACCTGCATTAAAGTAACGGTGGTTCTATAAACTCCAAGAGCCCTTTTAACTGCAAGTATTTTTGCCACCTTCTGGGATCCTTTCACCAGAAAGGCTAAAGCTTCAAAGACTGTGAGCATACATGGAGTGGTGGACATCTCACAGAGAGCCCCACAGCCTTCTCTTTGGCTCCTACCTATGACCTGATCAGTTTCAAAGCGTTTCCAGAATCCATTTGACTAGATTTTTGGTTACAGTGGACCTATTACAGCATGGAAAATTACCCCCACTTAAGGGTCAAATAGAAATGATTTATTTGTTGAAATTGACTTAAGGGGGGAAAAGTCAGGGGTAGATTTGGTATACACCAAGTTGCAAATGCCTGCAGAAAGGTTAAGAGTCATTGACATTAGGAAGATTTCCTAGTCTTCTAAACTCGTAACCATGTGTATGATAGCGTTAATACGATTAAGAGAGAAATATATGCGCACACATGGTTTAATACAATGACTTTCTGGTGTTTCAACCTAAACTTTTCTTTGTCCTTCGTGACTACAAAGAGCAGCATCAAAACTAAAACACAAACCAGCCCTGGCAATAGTGGAATCACTGCATTCAACCTGAACACACCTTAAAAATTAAACTGAAACAATAAGGAATATAGTTAACAGCATAACATAGATTATATGTGTGCTTATGCCACAAACCATCTTCGAATTAGCTTCTGATACTTTTCCCATATTGTGATCTTCTAATTCCCACAATGATTCCTCTACATCGAAAGGAGTCATCAGAACCACGTGACAGGTACCTTAAAATAGTTCAGCATTTTGGGATTACACCTGCCAAAGTGCTTCTGGTGGGAAGTGCTGTGGCTGAAAGTTGATCCTGGTAATCAAAAGCCACAAACCTGTTTTTCAGACATCGAAGGCATCCTTTTATACCTGTATTATACCTTTATACCTTTTACTATTTTTTAAACTAAATTAAAAACAATTACATGGGTTATAAACCCAAACCAATAGCACTGCACTCACAGTATTCTCTACATAGGTTGTACAGGTGAGGGAAAGCTTACATTCATCAACCGGCACTGGCTCTGAGACCATCTGCATTTCTCACTGCTTCATGCTTTCATTTTCCTCCTGTGCCAAGTGGTTTTCATTCCTTCAAGCCAGTTAGGAAAAAGGATGGCTTTTTTTTTTTTTTATTTCTCAATCTGAATCTGAAGATATGGTAGGCTGTTTTCCCTTCTCAATCTCATCATTACATTTCCAATGAAAATAGTCTATTCCCCAGATCAGAACTGGAATGGAGATTTTAGGCTCTTAATTTAGTGGACTTGAATCATCATTATCAGCTTATATTTGTTCTCTATTTACTGTGGATACAGCCTTTTGCAATGGCTAGTGACGGTCTCGGAAGTCCGCTTGACTTCTATCACACTCCTCACACTGCCATGAACCCCAAAGGGAAAACTAATTTTTTAAGTCACTTTTTCCAAAGATAATGGTGTCCTGCCCCAAGCTTTACTATGGTTTCCCCAATTCCCAAAGAGAAGTCAAAAGACTAAAGACTTGGTAATAAAGATAACACAATGTTCAATGCCATGTGCTAATACTGAATATTAAAAAAAAAAAAAAAAAGATTTGTTATCACCAAATATTTGAAAATTATGTGAAAGATTTCATTTGAGCAGTTATATACTAAAAGTACTTATACTCTAATAGTACCTCATTTTTAAGTATGGTGAGCATGCTGCCATTTTATTTATTTATTTATTTATTTTTAATTTTATAATTATGTTTCTTTATTTATGAGAGGCAGAGAAAGACAGAGCACAAGTGGGAGAGAGGCAGAGTGAGAGGGAGACACAGAATCCGAAGTAGGCTCCAGGCTCTGAGCTGTCAGCACAGAGCCCGATGTGGGGCTTGAACCCACGAACCACTAGATCATGACCTGAGCTGAAGCTGGATGCTCAACCTACTGAGCCACCCAGGCGCCCTGGCATGCTGCCATTTTAAATTATTCTGACTTTTTTCTTCCTCCCTTTGTGTCTCCTCCCCCACCCCCTCCTCTTCCTACCCATCCATTCATGTCTATTTAATATATTAAGACATAAATATTATATATTTAATTCCTTTTCATTCTTGTAACAGATATTGTCCATATAAAACCTAGTTGAATGAAGGACATGGATAAATTAACTCTTTGCTGTTGCCATCTTTATAGCACATGAATTTCACTGTTGAAAATTTACAAAAGGTATTTTATTTTTTTTCCCACCCATCAATGCTTGGTTAGAAGTAAATTACTAGTATATATTTTTCCCCTTCTTTCAGCAGGGAAAGAGGCAACTTTATTCTTCAGGAATATTGAGCTCAGGAAGGGAACTAAGGCCGTATTACATTCTTCATATTCCATGGGTGATACACAGACATGCTAAGTAATGTACCAAGGTCACTCACCCCTGCTCTTCCTCCTCCCTGAAGGAATTATAGTAACCAAGTCAAGGTAGGTGTCAGAAAGAGGAAAATGATCAGTTTGAGATTTTCAGAGGTAAATGCTATGCAAAATTTTTATTTGCATCTTGAAATTAAAAGTTGGCCCTTCAAGGAGCTCTTGGGTGGCTCAGTCAGGTAAGCGTCTGACTTCAGCTCTGGTCATGATCTCACGGTTCATGAGTGTGAGGCCCGTGGTGGACTCTATGCTGACAGTATGGAGCCTGCTTAGGACTCTCTCTGTCTCCCTCTCTCTCTTTCTGCCCTTCCTCCACTAGTGTGTTCTGTCTCTCTCAAAATAAATAAATAAAAAGAGAGAGAGAGAGAGAAATATTAAAAAGCACTTCTGTTTCCCTGAGTGCAGTTCTGTCAAAAGCCAAGGATTGGATTTAGTGAACTTTTGTTATCAATGACCAGGCCTAAGACTAGGAATTATGGCAGACTCTGGGCTGGTACGTGTAGCTGCGGGGGGAGGCTATAATAACTGCTATACCCCCACACACTCAAAGTCTTATCAAGTCCCTTCCTGTGTGGCTGGTTGAGGACATATGCTTTTGTACTGCAAACCTCTGTGACAGGTCCGTGAGTGCCAACTGGTCTGTAGTCAAAACTTTATTACGCTTTTACAAACACCTTAAGAACTTTACAGTTATTGGTTTCTTATTATCAGCACCTTTGCTTATCTAGTTGCAAATATGACTTCTCATTTCAAATATAAGATGTCAGAGGAAATGAGGTAAATTACCTGTTTGAGATCAGAGAAGCTCTAACAAAGCCATGAGTATGGAGTTTATGGGTATTTGTGGCTCAAACTGAAGGCGATAAAAACAGCCCCAGAATAATCTTTCTTTCAGCCTACAGCAAATTCTTCAAATCAGCAATTCTTCAAAACTGCTTCTCACATCATAAGGCTGGGAATCATGGGCCCAACGGGAGTGCATTGTGCCCTAGGAAAGTGAAATTGAGCGAGAAGAGCAAGGAGTATTGAAATGGAGAGAAACAGGCAGAACACTTGCCTGAATCAGAGAGAGGGAATTAGGAGGGAAAAGGAGAAAGGGAAATACAAGAAAGAATCAAAAACTGGCTATGATGACTTTTTTAGGATACTAGGGGTAGTAATGCTTTTGACTTCAAAGCCTCTAATACCTGAAATTAATGTAGTTACTGTTTCTTGGTTAAATTTTCCTGATGTTCTACTCTTATCCTTTTATTTCCACCTTTTTGTATCCTTTTATTTTATGTTTCTTTTAGACAATATATATTTGGATTTTTTTAAAGTTTTTTAATTTATTTTGAGAGGGGGGAAGAGCACAGAGAGAGAGAAAGGGAGAGAGAGAGAGAGAGAGAAAGGGAGAGAGAGAGAATCCCAAGCAGGCTCCCCACTCTCTCTGCAGGGCCTGATGGGGGGCTTGAATTCACAGACCATGAGATCATGACCTGAGTCAACATCAAGTCACATGCTTAACCAACTGACTGAGCCACCCAGGTGCCTCCATGTATTTGGATTTTTAAAAGTCCAGTCTGGCAACATTTGTCTTTTGCCAGGAGCATTTTTAGTTCAGTTACATTTAATATAATTAGTGAACTTTAATTTATTTCTACCATCTAATTTTGGATTATTTGTCCCCCCTTGTTCTATGTTCCTTTTTAAAAACCTTTTCTTCCCCCTTTTTTAAGGTTTACTCCTTTTTGACTATTGTATTTTCCTTTTACTTGTTTGGAATTTACTCATTTTTCTCTTTTTCAATATTTACTCTTAAAAATATTCACATTTATCTTATGAAATACCCATATTAACTTTTTGGGTACTACAATAACTTAGAATACTTTAATTCTATTTACCTCTACCCTATCATTATTGTTTCATGTTTTAATTAATTTTCAATCCCTCGGGTCATTTTTGCTTAATCACTGTTTATTCAGACTTGTCTGCATATGTACTCCTTTCTACCTCTTTAATCCATCTTTCATCTCAGACTGGAACCACTGTCCTTCTGCCTGAGGTGGATTCTTCAGCATTTCCTTGGTAGAGAGCTGCTAGAGTAAACTCTCCATTTGGTTGCCTGAAACTACATTTATTTCTCCTTAATCTCTTCTTAAAAGATGTTTTTCTGAGGATAGAATTCTAGGCACACAGCTTTTCCTCTCAGTGCAGGGAAGATTTTCTCATCAGTTGGTCCCCACTCTTGTTCTTGAGAAGTTACCCATCATTTTAACTATCCCTTAGGTGATAATTTGTCCTTGTCTCTGTGACTTTTAATGGTTTCTCTTCTTATTGGGTGTTAGGCAGTTTCACTATGATGTATCTAGCTGTAGGTTCTTTTTTTTATGTGTCTTAATCTTTATTTGTTAGAATTTTTAATTTTGTGGGCTAGTATTTTTTTTTTAATCATTTCTGGGAGACTCTCATCATCCCATTCTCAATCATTCTGTAACTTTGTCCCATTTTATTGTTTTCGTAGCACTATCACCATCCGAAAATATTTGGTTTTTTTCCTGTTTATTATCTGTCTTCTTTTGGTTAACAACAACAACAAGACAACAACTCTTTGAGAGCAGGGACTTTGTTTCTTCATATCTAAATTCCCAGTACCCAGCAGAATGTATGGCATACAGTAAACACTTAATAAATATTTGTTTAATGAATGAACAAAGTAATGAATAATTGAATGGATATATGAAAGTTATATAGTAAATAGTGGTAAAGTTCCACCTGTAACCATATTATTGACCCACAAAATGATTCATTTATATATACTTTAATTCAATAAACAACTACTGAATTCCATTATTAAGAGAACTCTAAACTTGTGAAATGATAAATTCTTTTTTAAATCCTAATGTTTAATAGTGGGAGTACCTTACCCTTGCGGGTTGGTATACTTGATTGGCCTAATAGATAGAAGTTTATTTGAAATGCTGGATTTGGCTTTCTTGAAAGTAGATCTTTGTGACAAAATTATCTATTACCACAGTGCAACAGGATCACAGTGAATTCTATCCATGTAAACATATGTGTTTGTTACAAATGGGCCTGAGGTGTTATATCTGGTGATTCTTTTGTACACTCAAGCATTCTGTCTAGTGGTAATCAGAGCATATATTTAATAAATTCATAATTGATCTAGGTCCTATTTTAAAGACTCTCATTAATAGATTAAGGAGATAAGCAGGAGGAAACTTAATCCATCATTACCTGTCACCAGACCAGACAACCATGGCAATATCATTACACTTCCCATGGTCCTCTTAAGTTCATAACCAAGTTAGAATTAAATGAGACACCCAGTATCATCCAGTTATATTTTCACAACTTTACCAGGAAGTAATTTTTACCAAGAAGTTTTAGCCTTAAAAATGGACAGATTTTCCTATGAGTTCATATTTGTAGAGATGACATTTCAAGAATACTAATATAATTCATTATCAATTCCTATTCATCAGTGTAGAGACAGTGAGCTTTTTTATAGGACTATTTATTGGCATATGCAATTATGCCTTTAAATAGTAGCTCTTAAAGTTCCAAGGAGAGAAGAGATTTTTAATTTATTAGAATACTAGCCTTCTGAAAATTTTCCTATTGGCTTCTGTTGGTATTGAAAAATGAAATCTGATGAGTCAATAGTTCCCATTGTGATTATTATGCCAATTTTAGAAATAATAAATCTTCCACAGACCTCCATCTGTCCTTTCTTCTTAAATTACCTTACTATGATAATTTCATGAAGTAAACATACTTGCTGTGTTTTTCTGCTACATATATACTTAAATAATAGTGCGCGCGCACACACACACACACACACACACACACACTTTGCCAGGATTGAGATGAGTAATGCTAATATGTCCTTCAAATAGGATATGTTTTTGTTCTGTATATAAGGGAAATAACTTTATATGTGAGTTTTAAAAATCAGATCTTCTTTCTGCTCAAAATCAAGGATATTGCCTCCAATATTTAGTCTCAGCTAGTTATACAAAATTTTATTTTGGCAATTCATTCAAAAAGTATTTATTGAGCATATTTAAATATGCCAGGCTGTGTTATAGGTGGTAGGGGTATATCATGAGCAAAGAAACAAAGATGCTTGACTCATGGAAATTGCATTCTATTGGCAATAAACATAATAAGTAAGTTATCTGGTATATTTGAAGATGAAAGCTGATATGGGAAAGAAAGGGAAAGCAGGGTAAGGGGATGTGATGAAGTTTTAAGTGGAATGAAATCATGAGAAGGTAACATCTGAGCAAAGATCTGAAGGAGGGAGTCTTGTATTTCTGATGGAAGAGCATCCCAGGCAGAGAGAAGAGCTTGTGCAAGGGCCCTGTGGTCTCAGGAAGGTGCCTGGCAGGTTCAAAAGAAGAGAGAAGGGATCTGTGTGGCTGGAGATGAGGTCAGGAAGGTAACAGCAGGAGGGTCAGGGCAGGGGGGGGGGGCAGTCCATGTCTAGCCAGATAGGCCCTTGTAAGGGCTTTGGCTCGTACTCAGAGTGAAGTGGGGAGCTGTTTCTGGGTTTTTAACCAACACTTTGATTTGGTCTGACTTACTTTTTAAAAGAATAACTATGACTGGTGGGCTGAGAATAGACTGTAGCAGGACCAAGACTGAACTAGGAGACTATTTAGGAATCCAGGAAATTACAAATGATATTTGAATATCTAGGTTTTGCAATCTAGTTCACATAAATTTAACTTCCTCAGAAAGGATTTATATCTAGTTACTTGTATCTGATAGTAGAAATATGTGACAAGAGATGCTCTGGCACAATTGATGCCGGACATATAAATCAGATTGCATAGCTACCAACTGAGTTTTAAACTACTGAAACATACTGAACTGTACTTTATATCTGGACTGTGTACAAAAATAAAATATCCTAACCCCAAAGACATGTATTCATTATGCTTTTGTAGAAAACAAAGGTGGGATTTTCCTCTTTCCTTCTGCCTTTCTCCCTTCCTTTCCTCTCTTCTCTATCTATAATAATCATATGCTAAAACATTATAGGTAAAATTATGAGGTTTAGGACCCATATGTGACAGAAGTACCACCTGTTACCTGACTTCCCTGCCAAAGTCCAGTAAAAGAGTGGCCGGTCTTCTACTGGCCATTAGAAAACATTCTAGAATGTACTTCTTTTTTTTTTAATGTTTATTTATTTTTGAGAGAGAGAGAGAGCGAGAGAGCAAGCATGAGTGGGGGAAGGGCAGAGACACAGAGGGAGACACAGATTCTGAAGCAGCTCCAGGCTCTGAGCTGTCAACACAGAGCCTGATACAGGATTTGAACTGATGGACTGTGAGATCATGACCTGAGCCAAAGTCAGAAGCTTAACTGAGCCACCCAGGTGCTCCTAGAATGTATTTCTTAATACACAAAACCCTTATCCATAGTAAAGAGGTAGATATAAATATACTATCCAAAATCTGTTCAATAATTTTTAAAAATCTTCATATATTTATATATCAAGAAAATAAATCTAAAGAGTTCTTAACATGTACCCAAAAAGATAGCTTCAAAAAGTTAGCAAAACTCCATATGATCTGGGCAGCCAGCCAATCTTAAGTTTATCAACCCCTCAGCTCTGAAAGTCAGTTCCCCTGTATCCTGGCCCCAGTGCTTCTGAATATGCTTTCCCTCTTCTTTGAGAGATCCCTTTCAGACTTTACTTAAACAGGCTCACTTTTTTATGTTAAAGGTATATAGTACAATGACTTTACTTACATACATGATTGCCACAGTTACTGAAGTTATCATCCATCATCTCATATAGATACAAAAAATAAAGTAAATGAAAAAAACATAAAAGATTTTTCCTTATGATGAGAACTCTTAGGATTTATTCTCTTCATACCTTTCAAACATATCACAAAGCTGTATTAACTATGATCATCAGGTTGTACATTACATCCCTAATACCTTTTCCTCTTATAACTGGAAGTTTGTACCTTTTGGCCGCATTTATTCAATCTCCCCTACCTCCACTCCCTTTCTCTGGTAATCACAAATCTGCACTCTTTTTCTATGGCATTTTTTTAATTTTTCTTCTATTTTTTTAAGATTCCATATAAAATAAAAAAATATAGTATTTGTTTTTTTCTTTCTGACTTATTTCACTTAGCATAATGCCATCAAAATCCATCACTGTTGTAGCAAATGGCAGAGTTTCCTTTTTGATGGCTGATTAGTATTCCCATATATATAACACTACTTCTTTATTCATTTATCAGTTGATGGACATTCAGGTGTTTCATGTCTTGGCTGTTAAAAATAATGCTGACATGAACTTGAAGGTACAGATATCTTTTTGACATTTTGTTTTGTTTTCTGTGGGTATGTTCCCAGCAGTGGAATTTCTGGATCAGGTAGTAGTTCTATTTTTAATTTAAAAAATTTTTTTAATGTTTATTTATTTTTGAGATAGAGAGAGAGACAGCATGAGTGGGGAAAGGGCAGAGAGAGAGAGAGAGAGAGAGAGAGAGAGAGAGACAGAGGATCCAAAGTGAGCTCTGTGCTGACAACAGAGAGCCTGATATAGGGCTCGAACTCACAAACCATGAGATTATGACCTGAGTTAGAGTTGGATGCTTAACTGACAGCTATCCAGAGGCTCCTCTATTTTTAATTTTTTAAAGGAAGCTCTGTACTGTTTTTCACAGTGGCTGTACTAATTTGCAATCCTACCAACAGTGGATGAAGGTTCCCTTTTCTTCAGATCCTTGCCAGGATTTGTTATCTCTTCTCTTTTTATGATAGCTATTATTTATTTATTTTTTAAAAATGTTAATTTATTTTTGAGAAAGAGAGTGATGGAGAGGTAGAGAGAGAGGGGGACAGAAGATCCGAAGCACGCTCCATGCTGCCAGCAGAGAGCCATATGCAGGGCTCCAACTCAAGCTGGATGTTTAACCAACTGAGCCACCTAGGTGCCCCTATGATAGCCATTCTAAGTGTGAGGTGATATCTTATTGTGTCGCAGACTATGAGTCTGGAGTTCTCTCTTGTCCAGCAAGAGAGAAGACACAGAATTGAATACAAGAGAGGCTAATGTCCAGGAGAAGACAAGAGCCCAGAACGGGGTTTCATCTCCCTATTTATTGAGCTCACAAGATATTACCCACGTGAAGAAAACAAGATCTTATACATGTGAATATGGAAAAAACAATCAGACAGTAATCATTAACTTGCATGTGTAAGAAGCAAAGTGTGGGGGGGGGGGCAATTGGAGTTTGTGATATTGGCGTCAGATGGGAAGTAATTACCTGCAAGTGATATAACAAGTTACTCATAATTCCAATACAACATCTTGCTAACCAACCTTGGGCATTTTCACCCTGTGGTGGTTGCTTTCTGCCCTAAGTTTTTTTCTAACCCATTTATGTAAGAAGAACCTATTTTCCCACATTATTGTAGTTAAAAAAAAAAAGTTTATTTATTTAGAGGCGGGGGCAGGGGCAGAGAGAGAGGGAGAGAATCCAAAGGTGACTCCACTCTTAGCACAGGACCCAACATGAGGCTTGATCTCATGACCATGAGATCATGACCTGGGCTGAAATCAAGAGTCAGACACTTAACCAACTGAGCCACCCAGGTGCCCCTCTTATTGTAGTTTTGATTTACATTTCCCTGGTGAGCACTGAGTAATGTATAGAATTGTTGAATTACTATATTGTATATCTGAAATTAATAGAACACTATATGTTAACTATACAGGAATTAAAATGAAAAACTAAATTTAAAAATTTACCATTGACTAAACGACAATGAAAAAATAAGTTTGAAAATGTATTGATTTTCAGAGGAAAAGAAATGGTCAACAAGATGGAAAGACATCCTACAGCATTGAAGAAAAAATTTCAAACCATATATTTGATAAGTGGTTAATTCATAAATATAGAAACAATTTATAAATAGCAAAGAAAAAAACAAAAAATGGAATAAAAAATAAGCAAAAGTCCTGAATAGACATTTTCCCAAAGAACATATGAACAAGTAGCAGGTAGGTAAAAAGGTGCTTGACATTACTAATCATCAGGGAAATAAGCTTACTCTTATCCCTGTCAGGGCTCATATTAGGTAGCACTTCTTCCAGAAGACTTCCCTTACACACTGAAATGAGCCTGTTCCTTTTGAACTATAGAATATGTGTATTTATGATTTACTTCTTATCATTGCATGAGATAATGGCATTGCAACCAGCCTTGACCAAAGCAAAATGTTCTTAAGTTTAACCATTTCCTTTGTTGATGAAATCATAAACTGGAAGTAAATCCTAATAATATCAGCCAATGTGGAAAACAAACAGTTCCCCAGAGTAACCAGCTGTATTAATGGCATATTCTAAAGTCTGAATGAAAGGAACAGAGAACTCAGGGCAACAAATCTCCCACTGGGAGACTCTCTTTACCACCTATTTTTGCTTAATTTGTCAAAAACACTTTCTTTTTGGTCACATCCTTTGTCCTTTTTCACTCTGCATTCCTAGCCCTTGACATTCCATGCTACAGGTTAAAAAGTGGAGTAGAAGCTCAGGCAGTGGGTAGAAGGAATTTGGGGGTTCTTAATTAGGGATTTGAAATAAGAATCCAGGTCTGGTATAGTCAAGGAGCATCAGTAACAGGATGATGGGACTGCAGTGAATCATGAATGAGATGAGAAGCCATTAAGAGGATGTGCCTAGAGGAGCAACCTGATATAAATCATACTTTTAAAGGGTGGTCCCAGCAGCATGTGGCAGATAGATAGACTGTGGGAGTACGAAGACATAGAGTTGAGATAGGAAGATATTGCCGAAGTGCAGGTGAGAGATGGTGGTGCTTAACCAAAGGTGGTAATGATAGAAATGGGAAGGGGTGTTTGGATTCTGGGTTGAGTGTGGGGTGGAAAACAAAGGAATCAAGGATGACTAAGATTTTTGACATGAACAACTGGAAGGATGGGGTTGCCATTTTCTGAGCTGGGAGGGAGAGACTATAGTAAAATGGGGATGGCCAAGTATGGAGGAAATCAATTCATATACTCTGAAATTTAAATTTGGACATGTAAAGCTAAAACCTCCAATGGGCCTATTAAATAGATTTGGGGGGAAAGAAATCTAGAGTTCAGTGGAGAGATCAACACAGGAGATATAAATTTGGTTTACCAATCTAGAGATGGTATTTAAAGTCTTAAGTAAGAGTGGATGCGAGGGGCACCTGGGTGGCTCAGTCAATTAAGGTCCAGCTCTTGGTTTCAGCTCAGATCATGATCTCAAGGTTCATGAGTTCAAGCCCCACATCCAGCCCCACGTTGTCAGTGCAGCCTGCTTGGGATTCTCCCTCTCCCTTTCTTTCTGCCCCTCCTCTGCTCATGCTCTCTTTCTCTCTCTTTCAAAATAAATAAACTTGAAAAAAAAAAAGGAGTGGATGAGGACATGTAGGGAGTGAATGTAGAGAGAGAAGAGATCTAAGGACAAGGCCTAGGCTCTCCAGCACTTGACAGTTTGTATGATGAAGAGGACGCAACAAAGGAGACTGTGGATTAGTAGCCAGAGTAGTAGCCAGAGAATTAAGAGAAAGTGGTTACCGGAAGAAGTGTTTCAAGGAGAGAGTGGTCATCTAGTTTCAGTGCTGCTTATTGTCTGCAAGGTGAAGATTGGTCATTGGGTTTGACAACATGGAAGTCATCGGTGACCTTGACAAAAGTCACGTATATGCGCACACACAATGCACACACACACACAGAGTGTGAGAAAATCTTAACAAGTGGTGAATTGGGGTGAAGGGAATGTGGGAAATATTTGTATTATTATTGCATTTTTTCTCTATGTTTAGAATTACTTTAAAATAAAAAGCATGAAAAAGAGACACTGGCGAGAAATAAAGACAGAGCACATCAGCAATACTTTTGAAAATGAGGTCATAGAGAAGGAGTAATAGAGTGATATGTGTGATTAAGGAAGTGGTTTTTTTTTGTCAGATAGGAGAGATTCCGTGTATATATTATGTATGTATGTATGTATGTATGTATGTATATGTACTGTATGCTAATGGAAAAGATCTAGTGAACAGGGCAGTATTCGTGATGCCAAAGAGAAAGGAGTTGCTAGAGGCATGCCTATGGTTTTTTGAATTAGAAGGTGCTTCTACTCGTTTCTTTTCCATCCAACACAAGAATCTATCCTACAATATTCTAAAGGGCATCTGGCCATTCACACTCTGCTTGGATGTTCCAGGGAGTAAAAGTTTTGCACCTCTCTCATATGTTTCCCAATGGGCTGGTAGCAAATTCAAGAAGCTTCGCTACTTTTTAATATTTTTTTAAATTTAAATTTTTTTTTATTTTTTATTTTAGAGAGAGAGAGAGAGCACGCACCCAGGGAGAGGGACAGAGGGAGAGGGAGAGAGAATCTGAAGCAGGCTCCACACTCAGTGTGGAGCCCAGTGCAGGTCTCCATTCCATGACTCTGGGATTGTGACCTGAACTGAAATCAAGAGTCAGCCGTTCAACAGGCTGAGCCACTCAGGTGCCCAGCTCTGGGACTTTTTAATGTTTATTTATTTTGAGAGAGAGTGTGTGTGCACATGCATGCACGCACGTGAGCGGCAGAGGGGCAGAGAGAGAGGGAGGGAAAGAATTTCAAGCAGTCTCCACACTTAGTGTGGAGTCCACATGGGGCTCAATCTCAGGAACTGTGAGATCATGACCTGAGCCAAAACCAAGAGTTGGACACTTAACCAAATGAGCCATCCAGGCGCCCCAAACTATGTTACTTTTTAAAATGAGAATAATGCAAACTGTGTCAAATCTAAATACCTCATAATCATGCAAAGTTGTGAAAGTCTCCCACTTTTCCCTTCAGTCCTACCATACAGATTACCACTGTTTGTTGTTTGATGGGTAGCTTCCATAGCTTTGACTACATGTGTAAACACACATACAGCACAACAGCCTTTAAAATAATTTTATATGTAATTTTCCCAACTTGCTCCCCACCCTCAGTTAATAGAGCATGGATGGCCCTGCAAATCAATACATAAAGACCATACATTTTAACAGCTATGTAGCACTCCATTACACAAATGTAACATAATTTATTTATATATTTCCCTTCCTTATATAATGCTGCAGAGAACATTCTTGTATTTTCTCATACTTGTGCTAGTATTTCTATCTCATTGTATGTTGTAAGGCTTATTCTATAGCTATAATTGGTAGGCTTTCCTTCTTTATGTTGAACTGAAATCTGTCTGCCTGTGACTTTGTCTGTTTCTGCCACTTTGTTGATGTGGTTTCCTACTTCACTGTGATCATGAGTCTAGGCTTATAAAAATCTGTGAATACACTTTCATTATATGTATATTTGTCTCTTACTGTTAAACTTTAACTCACATGTTTTCTTGCTTTATCCTTGAAGGAAGTATGACGCAGTTAAAACCGGAGTTAACTTTGTTAATAGAGTTTTTGAAAGGTAGGCTTTTATAGGTGACTGTGGTTTTATGGACCTTTTCACGTTGCTTCAATTCTGTTTCTTGACCTGAGAGATGCCAACCACAACTGTGTGTTCTGTGGTACAGCACGGCCAACTGTCAGCTTCTCAGTAAGCAGCTTATGAAGACAGCTTAGAGGAGTTTTGCCGGGAAAAATCAAAAGCGAAGTTTCCATAGATGAGTTAGTTCTGCCTTTTTGAAAGTGGAGTCTGAATCATTGGGAATAGTTCCTATCACGCTGGAAGTAATGAGAAAGGAAAAGAGGGCATATAAATGGATGAGATTGACAACTGCCTACAGGAAGTAGATGTTATTGTACTTTTTCTTCCAGCTTTTTAACATTAATGTAATTTTCTTTATTTTATTCAAAAAATATTCTTGGATACCTTTATCATTTCCACTTTTTAGAAAAGTTTTTATGTATTTATTTTGAGACAGAGAGAGAGAGAGATCACACAAGCATGAGCAGGGGAGGGACAGAGAGAGGGGGAGGGAGAGAATCCCAAGCAGGCTCCGCACTGACAATGCATGGCCCAATGTGGGGCTTGAACTCACAAACTGTGAGATTATGACCTGAGCCAACATCAAGAGTCAGACCTCAATCGGCTGAGCCACCTGGGTGCCCCTATCATTTCCATTTTCTAAAAAACAAATTTATTCTTTTCAGCTATTGTTTTCATTTTTTTACTGTGGTAAGTACAGTTAACATGAGATTTACCCACTTAACACATTTTTAAGCATACAGGAGAGCACTGTTAACTATAAGCACTATGTTATACAGCACATCTCTAGAACTTACTCATCTTGCATAACTGAGACATTATATCCATTGAACGACATCTCATTTCCTCCTCCTAGCCCCTGGTAACTACCATCCTACTCTGCTTCTATGACTTGACTGTTTTAGTTACCTCAGATTAGTGCAGTCATGCAGGATTTGTCCTTCTGTGACTGGCTTATTTCACTTAGCACTCCTATGTTCACTGTAGCACTATTCACAATAGCCAAGATAGGAAAACAACCTAAATGCCCACCAAAGCATGAATGGATTAAGAAAATGTGGCATGTATACACAGTAGAATATTATTCAGCCTCCCCAAAAGAAGGAAATTCTGCTATATGTGACAACATGAATCAACCCGGAGAACCTTATGGTAAATGAAATAAGCCTACCTTCACTTAAAGAATTCATAGGTCTAGGGGTGCCTGGGTGGCTCAGTCGGTTAAGTGTCCGATTTCAGCTCAGGTCATGATCTCATGGTTTGTGGGTTCGAGCCCTACATCAGGCTCTGTGCTGACAGCTCAGAGCCTGCAGCCTGTTTCAGATTCTGTCCCTGGCTCTCTCTGCCCCTCCCCTGCTTGTTCTCTGTCTATAAAATAAACATTAATAAATTTAAAAAAAATCATGGGTCTATAAATATTACTTCTTTAATCCCCATAGCATATCCAGAGACACATAGAAGAGCTACTATTGTGAATCCTCTGGTGAAAGACACGCTGTGAGAGGACAATTAGTTATTGGTCTTTTTGTGCTTTTAATTCCTGGTAGAGGAAATCAGTCTACAGAATGCCACTGTCTCTCAGGAGCTATAATCTTTTTGACAGGTAATAAAACTAGGAGGACAGGGACGCCTGTGTGGCTCAGTCAGTTGAGCGTCCAGCTCTTGACCTTGGCTCAGGTAATGACTTCATGGTTCGTGAGATAGAGCCCCCACATCAGGCTCTGCACTGACAATGAGGAGCCTGCTTGGGATCTTCTCTCCATCTCTCTCTGCCCCTCCTCTGCTCTCTCTCTCTCTCTCTCTCTCTCTCAAAATAAATAAATAAACATTAATTAAAAAAAAAAAAACAACTAGGAGGACAGTACAGAGGCATAGGTCCTATAATTCACATCTCAAATACAAGTGTCAACACCGCCTCCAGAATTTCTACATGGGGAGAGCAGCTATCTGAGTTCCAGGATGGCCGGGGCCTGATCCGCAAGAGTGTTGGCATAGTGGGTGGATTGGGTGTCATTGGTGCAGCCAAAGGAGACCATGGGATAAAGCGTTGGAGCAATTCATCTTTTGGCCTGTTCTTTGGTGCACCACACATTGGTGCATTAACATTGGCGTCACATTGGTGACATTAACAGTTGTCACCAAACCTACTGACAGGAAATACATTGGGCCTAAGGAGAGACCTGGCTGAATGTCACATTGATATCTTCTTTTTTTTTTTTTTTTAATTTTTTTTTTAATGTTTATTTTATTTTTGAGACAGAGAGAGACAGAGCATGAACAGGGGAGGGGCAGAGAGAGAGGAAGACACAGAATCTGAAACAGGCTCCAGGCTCTGAGCTGTCAGCACAGAGCCCGACGTGGGGCTTGAACCCACGGACCGTGAGATCATGACCTGAGCCGAAGTTGGACGCTTAACCGACCAAGCCACCCAGGAGCCCCCGATACCTTCTTTTTGATATAATTAAACATGTCACATAGAGCCTAAATCAGTTTCCCTTTCCCCAGAGTCATATGGTGATGAAATAAAGTAAACATCATCTTTACCAGCCTTCACACTTAAAAGTGTGACAGTCAAGACACATTCATTGTGACAGCTGGAGCTGCTACCTTCTGCTTATGTATAAAGCTGCCTACTGTACTTTTCTGTTCATGTTAAGTATGTAAAGAACTCTCACCATGCATTTCCTCTTGGTGTTTCTCAAGTTGGTGAATACTGAGGCTAGTTAACTCTAATTAGAATCTTCCCTTTGGCTATATGCCCAAGGATGCATGGCTTATATAGTTTGGTATATTTGGAATTTTAAGGTTTATACCTCATGAGTATTATTTTGCTTTCTTATTCCTTTTTCTTTATGTCCCCTATCCCAGGGAATTTCAATAAGGGGGTAACATTGACTTTAGGAGGGGTAGTTATCTGTTCATGTGAGATGGAAGGGTACTGGGGTGGTCTGGGACCAACCACTGGTTCAAAAACATTAACTGAACATTTATGGGGCACCTGGGTGATTCAGTCGGTTAAGCATCCGACTTCAGCTCAGGTCATGATCTCACAGTTTGTGAGTTCATGCCCCACATCAGGCTCTGTGCTGACAGCTCAGAGCCTGGAGCCTGCTTTGCATTCTGTGTCTCCCTCTCTCTCTGCCCCTCACTCACTTGTGCTCTGTCTCTCTCTCTCTCTGTCCCTCAAAAATAAATAAATGTAAAAAATTTTTTAAATCATTAATTGAATATTTTCTATGCACCAGGCACTGGGCTAGATGCTAGGGATGAATCAATGCCCAGTGTGTAATAGATGGCCAGAACTTGGTGGGGAACTAGAACTAGATCTTTTTTTTTTTTTAATATGAAATGTATTGTCAAATTGGCTTCCATACAGCACCCAGTGCTCATCCCAACTAGAACTAGATCTTTATGAGATAAGGTTAAGATGAGAGGAAGACTTTAGAGGAATAAACTGGTAAAACACGCAGGGCCAGTCTGTAAAGGGACATTAGGGCCAAGCTAAAGAGCTTCGGCTGGAGCCTATCAGTCAGTGATTCCCAAAGGGGCTCCCCACCAGCTCTATCAGCCTCACCTAGGAACCTGTTAAAAATGCAGATTCTTGGGGCACCTGGGTAGACCAGTCGGTTAAGCATCTGACTCTTGATTTTGGCTCAGGTCATGATTTCACGGTTCGTGGGACCACGCCCCACATCAGGCTCTGTACTGACAGCACAGAACCTGATTGGGATTCTGTCTCTCCCTCTCTCTCTGCCCCTCCCCCACTCATGCACACGCTCTCTCTCTTTCACTCTGTCTCTCTCAAGATACACAAATATTTAAAAAAATGCAAGTTCTTGGGGTGCCTGGATGGCTCAGTTAAACATCGGACTTCGGCTCAGATCATGACCTCATGGTTTGTGAGTTCAAGCCTGGCATTGGGCTCTCTGATGTCAGTGCAGAGTCCAATTAGGATCCTCTGTCTCCCTGTCTATCTGCCCCTCCCCTGCTTGTGTGCGTGCACACGTTCTCCCTCTTTCTCTCAAAAAATAAATAAACACTTAAAAAATCCAAGGTCTTGGGCCCCACCTAGACATAATGAATCAGTAACTTTTAGTGTGGAGGCCAGTAATCTTTGTTTTCACAACTCTACAGATATTTTTGATGTATACCAAAGTTGAAGAGCCATTGCTCTGATGATAGAAAAGCTTGGAAGGGTTTATTTTAAAAACTTAGTTTTATGGTGATATAACTAACATACCATACATGTCACCTGTTTAAAGTAAACAAGTCAGTGAAGTTTCGTATTTTCACAGATTTGTGCAACTATCAACACAACCTAAGTTTAGGACATTGCCATCATCCCCAAAAGAAACCCTCTGTCCCATAATAGTCACTCCCCTTTCCCTTCCCACTCAGCCTCTAGTCCCTGGCAACCACTAATCTACTTTTTGTCTCCATGGATTCGACAATTCTGGACATTTCTTATAAACAGACTCACACAATGTGTAGTGTTTTGTGGCTAGTTTCTTTCACTTAGCATCATGTCTTCAAGGGTCATCCATGTTGATGGGGATTAAGGAGGGCACTTGCCCTGATAAGCACTGGGTATTGTAAGGGTTGAATCACTAAACTGTACACCTGAAACTGATACTACAGTGTAGGTTAACTAACTGGAAGTTAAATAGAAACTTAGAAAAAAAAAAAAGGTTATTCATGTTGTACTAGAACTTTCTTTATGTGGCCAAATAATATTCCACTGTAGAGATGTACCATATTTGGTTGTCCATTTGTCCATTGGTGAACACTGGGTTATTTCCACTTTTTGGCTGTCATAAATAATGTTGTTATGAACCCCTATGTGTAAGCTTTGTGTAGACACATGATTTTATTTGTCTTGGGTGTAAACCTTGTCCTTTTTAAGGACAGGAGTGACCTGCCCAGCTGAATGTTTTAGTATGTGACAGCTTGGGGCAGGGCTTCTCATTCCTCTGCCTCCACACCATTCCCACATCCAGAACACTCCATCCTCAGCTGTACTCATTGTTCCCTTTTTAGATGGTGGTGTGGGGGGAAGAGGTGGGTTGTGCCCTTGGAAATATCCTCTCCCTTGCATGCTAGCAGCTCTCTCTCTGGCCCCACAACTGAGAATGTTTAGTATAGATGTACATGAGCTGAAGTAAAGGCATGCATTAAACTATTGTAACAATTTAACCCATGGGTGAGGTGAATCTGAAGCAGGGCAGGTTGAAATTTTTTTTTATGTTTATTTATCGTTAGAGAGAGAGAGAGAGAGAGAGAGAGAGAGAGAGTGAGTGAGAGGGGGCGATGGGGCAGAGAGAGAGAGAGGGAGACACAGAATCAAAGCAAGCTCCAGGCTCCAGGCTGTCAGCACAGAACCTGACACAGTGCTCAAACTCACAAGCCCCAAGATCATGATCTGAGTCAAAGTCGGACTCTCAACCAACTGAGCCACCCATGCGCCCTGAACCAAGGCAGGTTTAAAAGGGATGGATTTATTCATTCTGAACCCTTATCCTTAGTAGTTCATAATTTTCTTCTACCAGTCTCCAACTATCCTGCAAAAGCGATGTGCTATATTGAACAACCTTCCCTTTGGTGTGTGAAATATTATTTTTCAACATCGCTTCCTCTCCTGAAGGGGGAAAGGCTACTGAAAAGCACAGCTTCTCAAACTTTTCCACAAAGCCCAGAGCCACCCTAAGCGCTGCTCACGGCCTCCTCATTTTAATATTAGAATTGTCACTTTGTGACACTTGAAATACAAACGATTTCTGAGACAAATTATTTTTTGGTAATTTAATGCAAAATGCCATGTGTTGTGGTCTGATCTGCTACAAGTGGGAGAAATGAGAACGTCGGTGTCTCTGTTAGTTTCCTCTGGCTGTTGTAGCAAATTATCACATTTGTGGCTTAATACAACACCAGCTTACTCTTTTGCAGCTCTGGAGCCCAGAAGTCTAAAATGAAACTTAACAGGGCAAAAACCAAATGTTGACAGGGAGTCTCGCCGATAATCTATTTCTTTGCTCTTCCAGGGTCTAGAGCCACACTCCTGCATTCATTCCTTGGCTCCTGGCCCCTTTGTCTGTCTTCAAAGTCAGTGATATGCATCTTTTCTGATTCTGCTTTGCACTGTTTCTATCACATGATCTTCTCTTCTGTCAAGTCTCCCTTTGCCTCCCTCTTATAAGGGTATTTATTTATTTATTTATTTTGAGAGAGAGAGAGAGAGAGAGAGAGGCAAGGGGAGAGGCAGACAGGGAAAGAGAGAGAATCCCAAGCAGGCTCCATGCTGTCAGCGCAGAGCCCCACACGGGGCTCCAGCTCCCTGAACTGTGAGATCGTGCCCTGAGCCTAAATCAAGAGTTTGACGCTTAACCCACTGAGCCACACAGGCGCCCCTGTAAGGATATTTATGATTGCATTGAAGACCCACCTCTATAATCCAGGATAATCTCTTGAGTAAGAGATCAAAATCTCTCTTCAGATCCTTCATCACATCTGCCAAAACTTTTTTTTCTGTATAACACTCACAGGTTCTGGGCATTAGGACCTGCATTTCTTTGGGGCCATTATTCAGCCTGCCCTCATATTAAATCAGCGGAAAAGAGGCTTTGCCCTTTTCACTACTTCTGGATCCATTCTTGTCTGTTAAGCAACTGAGCCATGGAAAAGAGAAGTAGAATTGAAAAGCATACAACATTTCATGGCATCTCTTCGCTCAGCAGACTTAGACCCTTATACCATTGTGCTAGGAGGCCCCGCAGAAGGAGGCCCCCTGTCCCACTGCTGTGGCAGCAGCTGTGGCCATACAGATCAGCACCTCCTGCCGTCCCCACACCCTGGCCGCACTGCTAAAGTGGTCAGGACACAGCTCCACACTCCAGGCCAGATGACGTGCTTGTAAGTGCCTCCTTCAGCACCCATGTCGTGGAGTCTCTGCCAGCACTTCCACACATCTTTTTTGTTATCTGTTTTCCCTATTGATCCCGAAAGCTTATCATGGAATTTGCCTTATATTAACCAGAGAGGCACCTCGTTACGTGTGTGTGTGTGTGTGTGTGTGTGTGTGTGTGTGTGTGTTGGGAGTGGGGGATTTGTGAACATAAAAACAGAGTTTAGGGTGTATGGTGCCTAGACAACTTCTACCAACAAGGTGGCAGGCCTCCACATCCACTCCATCTAGCTCAGTTTGATATGCAGGGCCCTGAAATGGGTACTTCAGAAGGTAGAAAGACAAAGAAGATGAAGAATCTACTTTGGGAATTTAAGTAGGACAGAAAGATGTGCATGCCCAAACCCGTTAGACATGTGCCACAGGAGAGGTGTGGCATGCTGTGGGGTATTACTCATGGCTGGGGCGAGAGTGGGTCAGGGAAAACTCCTTGGATGTGTTTGGTGGGCCAGGACTGGCCCACAGATGGAATGAGGGTATTTAGAAAGGACACAAGCTCAGGACACGAAGAGAACCCCAAGCCTGGAGTCAAAGAGGGAAAGGCGGAAAACAAAGCAGGCTTGGCCGAGTAGAATTTCTGTATTTGATGGATTTGGTTCTGATATGGCTAGCAGGTGGAAAGTTCTGGAAAGCAGATATAAAGTTAGACCCAGAGCAGAGAGACTGGGGATTAGAAAAGTGGAGATTATCCTCATAGGGTCACTACTAATGCCAGGCATGTGGATAATATTGCAAAACAAAAGTAAGGACCATGGCAGACATCTACCTTGAGGGCACAGAGAGCACCAAAAGAGATACTGGAGAAGTAAAACGCAAATTGTCAACAGCAGGAGGGAAACCAGGAGCCTGGACTATGCAGGTAGCCAGCAAGGGGAGCATTCCAGAGTCTCCTGTCTCTAGCAGAGGCAACTGCCATAAAGCTGACCTTGTCTCCTTGTATGTATCATTTATGCAGTAAGTGTAGCCAAATGCCATGCAAGATTTTCATGAAATTTGGCAGGTTTTACAGAAGGCTACTTAGGCAGACAAAATTAATGTGTACAATTGAGTTGATCCAGCAAAGCCCCTTGAAGCCATGAAGGTCTTTGCACTATGACTTATCAATGTATTCAATTCTGACATTTATGCTAAGAACAATTTTATTATTGGAAAATAGGACCAATTCTGCAGTCAGATAGAGAATCATAACCGGGAGCACATATGTCCACAAAGCAATCAAACAGTCCAGTTTGGTGGCTTGACTGTTGAGATCATTTGTGAATATTCATGTGCTAATTGTTCAACTCTGTTAACATCTGCTGGCAGATATAAACAGAAAAATGGAAGCAGGGACTAAAAGTTTAAGAGAAAGGATTGGAGGGAAATATGCCCAAATTGAGCACATTTGGCTATGAGTGTTGTGAACTGAACAAGGCCAATTTGGACATTTAAATTTGTCAGAATCTTTTTGATGACTATCAGTAGCCCCTGAAGATTAGAGGTTGGTAGGAGTTACTTGCTTCCTCCTAGACTACCTTGCTATCGGATGGTGTGTTTTTTTGTTTGTTTGTTTGTTTGTTTGTTTTTTTATTTCTTGGTATTTTTATTTTATTTTTTTATTTTATTTTTTATTTTTTTATTTTTTATTTTTTAATATATGAAATTTACTGTCAAATTGGTTTCCATACAACACCCAGTGCTCATCCCAAAAGGTGCCCTCCTCAATACCCATCGGATGGTGTGTTTTAATGAAAGCAAGTTTCAGATAGAATTCTACCTAATGTTCTGCTACCTATTAATAAGGAGGTACAAAAACATGCACTGAAGCCTGGTCCAATTTCCAATTTTCTGGTTTTCTTTAAAGCACTTTGACAAGCACTTTGCATAAAATGATTTCTCTAAGATAAATACAACCATATTCTCATGATTGGACCACTTAACCTTTTAAATCAGTGAAGGGACTCTTCATTATGGGATGAGGGTTGAAGGCACCCGTTTTGAATGAGTTCTAGAATTAGGGTGCCCTACCAAAGCATTTGGCTGATTCTTTTACCCCATTCGTGCAAGGAGTAAGGTATCTGCACAACATTCCTAGCTATGACAGGTCTTGAATACCTCTTATTTCCCCAAGGATAAATTGTTTCCGTTATCCCTCTGGAGCAAATTCAGGGAGTGAGTGTTAAAGCACCTGTCTTTAAAGTATGGCCCACTGATTATGGTATTTTAAATGTTACCTTAGCACCCCTAGAGTATAAACTAAATTGCATATACACATATTTGCATGAATAGGGAAAAAGCCAATTGGTAGGCTGGATAATGGCCCCTAAAGACGTTCATGTCCTAATCCTGAGGGTCTGTGAATATTACCTTCTATGGCAGAAGAAACTTTGCACACATGATTAAGTTGAGCATTTTGAGGTGGGGACGTGATCCTGGATTGTCTGGGTGGGCCCTCAGTCTGATCATAAGTGTCCTTATAAGAGGGGGGCAGAAGCAGAAGAGACTACAGAAGAGGTGATGTGATGGTGGACACAGGGATGGAGTGGAGGAAGATGAAGGAAGGGACCACAAGCCAAAGAATACAGGTGACCACTAGAACTTTTTGGTCAAGGAAACAGATGCTCTCCTCAGAGCCTCCAGGGGAAACCAGTCCTGCCGATACCTTGACTTCATTCCAGTGAAACTGACTTTGTGCTTCTGATTTCCAGAACAGTAAGAGAACAAATTTATGTTGTTTTCAGCCACTAAATTTGTGGTGATTCATTACAGCAACAATAGGAAATGAATATAGCCATCAATATTAACGTCAGCAACATTTTGGTCCAACTCATGGAAGTTTCCACTGGAGCTGTTTTGAAAACCCTTGCTGTACATGGCTGACACTTCTTAGATTATTAAAAAAAGACCCTGAATTGCGGGCCATGGAGAGGAGGGGAGGAACAGATGGTGCAGGTTTTAAACCATTTTTAGGAACAGATTCACAATCAGTCCCTGAATCTATAAAAAGTAAACCATTTCTCTGCCTCTCATGGGACACAATGGGACTCAATCACCATTTGAATGAAAATCAAGTATAATGAAGCCATGTTGTTCCATTTAGGCCCATTAGGACGATATTCTGGCCAGGTACCAGGTGAGCCTGGGCTATGCTCCAGCAGAAGGCTCGCCTGATCACAAATAATGTAAGCACTGATTGTATTCCCAACCAAGTGGGCTGCTTTGTGGGACAAGCATTAGGCTGTCTTAGCCCGTGTTAGGGAATGTTAACATATCAAGATGGGATACTAAGTTAAAGGAGTTCAATTCCACAAAGATAAGGATTTGAAGAAGCTGGAGGCTCTTAATTTTCAGGCTGGAGATGGAGAAACTGCTTAGCTTCTAGTCTGTGCCGAGACAGAACTGAGCGAAGAAAATCAGAGCCTTTGGGAGAACCACCTTTGGAGAGATTTACTGTTCAAAGAAAGCATTGCTGTGAAATCAAATACAATCCAAGGTGATGGGGAAGAATTGCAAAGCCTCAGTTTTATCACTTATATACTTGTCCCCAGGTTATTATAGTGATTAAATAAGAATATGTCTAGCTCTCTGATTATCTGGCTCAGTCCTTCACATGTAGACACACAAATCATTGGCAGTTGCTAGTTGTAAAAGAAGAATGTTATGCTTGGAATTTAGGTGGAAGGAGAGAGGTGCCAAAATGCCAGACCATTAGGTTGTTCTACAGGGTCCCTGGATAAGCTCCTTCTTCTTCTTCTTTTTTTTATTTTTAATGTCTATTTATTCTTGAGAGAGACAGAGCACGACTGGGAGAGTGGCAGGGCGAGAGAGGGACACAGAATCCGAAGCAGGCTCCAGGCTCTGAGCTGTCAGCACAGAGCCTGACATGGGGCTCAAACCCATGAACTGTTAGCTCATGACCTGAACCAAAGTCAGATGTTTAACCAACTGAGCCACCCAGGCGCCCCTAGATAAGCTCCTTCTGTCTACATGTACAATTATATGTACTCTGTAGGCCACCAGGAAAATACTATTTTCCATCTAAAGTGAACTAGCCATTTCATTAAAGCCTAAGAAAATAATCCCTTTCAATACAGAATGGTTCCTGGATTTGAGGCCAAATACTTAGATGACTATTCAGGCAGGTTACCATGTCTTGCTAACTCTGCCATTTACCCACTAAGTCAACATCTTAATCTAATACTGCTTTCTTTCTTCAAGCTGCTTTTCATTCAAAGGCCGGCTTGACTGATCTTGTACTCCCTACCTTCAAAATTTATCAATATTTACTACATTCCCCTACATAACACAGTAAAATTATAAACATCAAAAAATTATCATTGCTACACTATTTCCTCTATAGACCCTATTCATTTCGCCAAGTGTTCTATTAATTCTTTTTACTTTTTAAAAGAGTCTTCTTATTGTTTAGTAAAAGAGTATTTATAATCTTATTACTTACCTTTTAAGTGTACAGTTTTACAAGTTCCAGCAAATGCATAAGAGGCCTCTAATGAAGAGGGTTTCCTGACCCTTTCCAAGTAGTTAGGACATCTCCAAAGATCTGGGACCCATGCCTGCAAGTTTTATTCTATTTCCTACCTCCAGCTCCCATGGGTCATCTATGCCCTAAAGGTGACAGCATTTGCTGTACTTCCCCCAGAAGCTTAAGACTTTTGTCCCACAAGAGGCTTTGTGCTTTTCACAGGGGTTACCTGCTTCCTTCCCCTGGGCCTGCACCACTAGGGAAGCTTTGGGACTCGCCCTGTCCCCAGTCTCTCTCATGAGCACTGGTGAGGCCCCCGAAGAGCTCATGAGAGAGTGGGTATAAATTCCCCTGCGTCTGGAGCTCCCAGAGGTCCTGTCTTCTTACACTAGCCCACACTCAGCCATTGGTTAAGAATTTTCACTAAGTTCTTACCAGCTTGTATGACATCTGGTGTCTCCAGCAGCTAAGTAACTACCTGTGCCCTGTCTCTCCTTAGAGGATCCTTTGTTTCCTTAGATTTTGAGCTAGGTGGTTGTGCTGCAACCACAGGTCTATGATGCTCTGAGAAAAAATTGTGCTTTCATAGATTAGTCAGCAATTTTTTTTACTGTGGATTTAAAAATTAAAGCAGCCTTTTCTAGTTTCTAGAAATTTCCCTAAAAGGAAGCCAGAACTTCATTTTATAGTTTTTGATCATCCGTGAGTTTGATTTTTTTTTCTTACTGCACCTTAAATATCTGAACAATGAAAATCTAAGGCTGAGATATGGTGGTTGAGAAACTGGGTTTGAAATTTGGATTTAATGACACCTTCAGATAGACAGGTTCTTTCCTGTAGTTGCATCTGATCCAGGCTGATATAATTGTGTATCATTTTCCTGAGACTTGTAAGGAAAAACACAGATGACTGGAGAGCATTCACCTCTGCCAAATTCAGAGGTCTTCTTGCTGCTAGCCAGATAGTACAGTCTGAAAGTTATAGGAAGATTTCAAGTACTTTGAAGGTAAACTGATAATTAAAAGGGGGAAAAAGGGGGCCTCTTTATAGGGAAACCCAGCTGCCTGGAATAGCTACAGTGTTAACAATTACATATAAAATATCTATAATGTGAAGTAATGCAAAATAAATTCCTAACCACAGAACTGATCCTGACGTGATTAGAGGCTACTTTGAGGTTTTTCCCTCAGGGCTTGGCAGTGAGGCCACAGTAACTTTTAAGTTTGCTAGGAAATTGTGTAATTTCTTAAAGGAAGCTAGTTAGTCATAAACATCTATTGGACATCTATATTAGCTGTCATAGGATCCAAAAAGTTGTAAAAGACATAATTATTCTGAATAATTGTCAGAAAGGCGTCAAGTTCTTTCTGGACCCGCTTCATCTACTGCAATTCCCAGTGATAATTTGCTATCATATCCCAGTCCTAGCTGCTGTGTTTTCCGTGCTCTTCTGTCCTTCAGGGCTGGGACAAAGCCGACTGTAGATCTTCTAGTATTCTCTCATGAACCTTCAATCCCCTTCCACCTGGCTAGGAAACCTCCTGACCACCCCCTCCCCCCCAACTCAGGTCGCAGCGGTCTCAAGCATCTTCCTGACACCCTCAAGCTACCTTTCAACCAGTTACCTGGTCGAATAAAGATGTCTTCCTTCACGCCCACAAAAAAATATGAGAAAACTAATCTATGCCAAAGTATCCCTTACCGACACACCTGTCTTAAGATGATACATTTCATATAACTTTTGGTTCTTATTTTCTTTTTAATTAGAACAGAAAATGGCAGAATCTCAGGCAGGCATCTTCCCACCACCCTGCCTACGACTCTGTGAGCTGGCCACCCAGTCTGTACGTTAGACAGACCCTTCTATCCTTCACATTCAAGATGAGGCTGCACATCCACTCTTAGAGCACATTTTTCAGCAAGTGTAATGAGGCTGGTCTGTGTTCCACATATTCCTGTCTATTCCTCTTCAGACCTGTGTTAGCTGTGTAATCTTCGGAAACAGAACAGATTTTTCTCCTCTCCTTTCTCCTGCTTGAATCTGAATGTGGATTTACTGTCTCAGGCTTATTTAAGTGACACCAATCCCTATCCAAGGTTCTGGGGCTCTCAATACCACCATATTTCCTGGGTGAGAAAAGACTATTGTCTCTTGAATGTGAATGGAGTATAGAAGACCAGCGATCTCTGCCTGTCTCCTATCACCACTGAAGCAACCAACAGAACGAACAGAGGCACCACTCCTTCTTCTGGGGTGGGTGTCCTCAGGCCTGAGACGCACAATACTGCACAAGCCTTTACTGTGGGCCCACTCTACCATAGCACTGTGCTTGGCTCAACAGTTACCAAGATGAAAAAGACCTTCAGCAAATGAGTTCTCTGCAATCTGACCTTTGTAAGGAACTTGGTCTAAGTCCTCTGGAGATGAATTGAGGAGGCAAAACTGTAACCCCATACCTGCCTTGCATTTAGAAATACATGGCAGAGATGAAAAGGACCTAGAAGTTTAGCCAAGTCTTGGGTCCAACAAAAGTTGCGCATTTCAAAAGGAGTCTCCAATTATATTCATCTTATTTTGTACCCTCTATATAAGATTTGTTTTAATGAAAAGGTTCCCTTTTAGGGATATGTACAAGTATGCAAAGATATATAAGAGCGTATTTATTGAAGTGTTATTTGTAACTGGGAAATATTGGAAACAACCATATCCATCACTAGGTAATGAATAAATTATAGTCGAGTTATTTAATGGCATACTGTACAGCAGAGAAAATTAACAAACTAGAACTATGTATAGGTACACAGACAAATTTCCAACAGATAATGCTGATATTTAAAATAAAAATTGGAGGGGCTCCTGGGTGGCTCAGTTGAGCATCCAACTTCAGCTCAAGTCATGACCTAGTGGTTCATGAGTTCAAGCCCCACATCGGGCTCTGTGCTGACAGCTCAGAGCCTGGAGCCTGCTTTGGATTCTGTGACTCCCACTGTCTCTGCCCCTCCCCCGCTCACACTGTGTGTGTGTGTCTCTCTCTCTCAAAAAATAAATAAACATTAAAAAAATTTTTTTAAGAAAAACTGGATGTGTGGTGCCTGAGTGGCTTAGTCGGTTAAGCATCCCATTCTTCGTTCTGGCTCAGATCATGATCTCATGGTTTGTGTATGTGAACCCCATGTCGGGCTCTGCACTGACAGTGTGGAGCCTACTTGGGATTCTCTCTCTCTGCTCCTTCCCCAAGCACAGACACTCTCTCTCAAAATAAATAACCAAGCTTTAAAAAGTTTTAGAATACAATTGAATGCATAAATATATCACTTATTTGAAGTTTAAAATGTTAAATATTATCCATTGTCTTAGAATATATATATGTAGTTAAAGCATAAAAACATGGATATGAGTGATGCATGTCAGTTGCAGAAAAGATTTCCCCTCTTGTTAAGAGCATGGGATTGGGTACATCAGGGGTTCAGTGCTATCTGCACCATTTCATTTTTTAATATGGTGGTATATAGGTGAGTGTTTGCCTTCTTCAGTATAAATTTTATGTGTCTGAAATATTTCATTATTAATACTTTTTGAAAGAAAGGGTTCTGTTGATTTTAAAAAGCTTGAAAGCCAATGAGCTAGGAAGGGGGGCTGAGGAATGCCACTACTCAAAGTTACAATGGTCTCCAAGCAAGCTATCTTGCCTTCTGGAGCAGTGGCTCTCAAGTCCTAGAAGGCCATGGCAAAATGCATATTTTACTCCTGCCCCTATCCTTGATTCTCATTTCATAGTCTGAGGTTTTCATTAAGAATCCCAGCAGTTCTAGTAGGTGTGGTCAGTATACCTTTGAGAAAGATATTCAAGGTAAGCAGGTGAAATCCCCGGAGCTCCTGACCAGGAGAATCCACAAAGCTTTGCCACAGACTCATTGCTAATAATGATTCAGAGTTAAGCAGCATCAGAACTATGACTGTATACTGAACAGGGGTTATTCTGTTTCATGCTCGACATCATGAAAGCCCTTTAAATCTGTGTGGTTTAGGGAGCAGGGGGCAGGGGACAGTAGATAATGTTAAGGTGCAGGAGGGGGCAGTTAAAGTCCTTGAAATGAATACATTTTTATTTTCTGAATTAAGGAGGTACTAAATTTAGATAAATAGATTCATAGTAAAAAATTATCAGGGCTGGAACTAACAGTATATGGTGATTATATAAACAGCTCTTTGACATTCATTGGGTAGAGATGCTGTTATATCCTCATTTCCTCCATTATTAAGGTAATAAATGCTTTTAGCATATCAAAAAATATAGAAAAATGTAGAGAAGTTTATAAAAATCACCATTAATATCACAACTGAAATAACAGCTGCTTGTTATGTGTGAACTGATTGATATAATGTTCATAGTTTGAAATTGGCCAAGGTGGGAGTAATTACAACACAGAAATAGGCAAATGCTATAAATCAGCTCCTTCACTTCTACCCCAGATTCAGAAGTTAAATTTTTCCTAGCAAAGAATCGAGCCCATCTGACATACACAGTCCCCTCTAGATTTGTTTTGTTTTTTTTTTTTAATGTTTATTTATTTATTTTTGAGAGGGGAGAGGGAGGGACAGAGAGCAGAGCAAAGAAGACAGAGAATCCCAAGCAGGCTCTGCACTGTCAGTGCAGAGCCCGATGCACTGGGCTCAAACTCACTAAGGAGATCACGACTTGAGCCAAAATCAAGAGCCAGACACTTAACTGACTGAGCCACCCAGGCACCCCTCCCCTGCAATTTAGATAATGTTATAAGGCTGTTCTGAAACTGCAAGTGTATATATGACCCAAAGAATTTTCTGAGTTATCTTGGGAAATTAATGGGATGATCCCTTCTTTATATTGTGTGTAGGGGGAGCAAGGACCTCAAGGTTTTCCAGGGCCAAAAGGCATGACAGGCCATGGCCTCCCTGGCCAGAAGGTAAGCATTTCAGGGCCTTAGAGAAATGCTTAGGTTTAGGATCTCAACAGCTTAACATAAACTTTAGAAGAACACTTCTACTGGTCATTCATCCTGACAGCTCTCAGAGGAAACAATCCATTTGAAAGCAGTTCCTTATGCATTTCCTTTCCTAACTATAAACATGCTTACTTCATAAAATCTCATTTTTTCACCCTTAAAAGCCAGCTGATAAAGGAACAAATCCTTACAACATACCACATAGAAAACACTGGATGACCCTGGTTAGAATGTTATAATAGTTGAACTTCCCGAAGGTAGCCAGCCGATCTGATAGTAACTCAAGATCTCCTCACCTTGAGACCCCCGGCTCATCATGAATTAGATTATGGTACCTGGGGGGTGGGGGGGGGATATAAATATAATGCTTGCCATTTTTTTCCAGTAGTATATTTGTATCAACAAGCCCCACAGGTCTTTAAGAGATGCCGCTTGCAAACGAACCAAATTTTAGAGTTTGGCTTTAATATTTACGTTCCATACTTATTTTTTCACTATATTACAAAGGGAGAGCATGGAGAACGGGGCGCTATGGGAAAGAAAGGCGATAAAGGTGAAATTGGGGAGCCCGGATCTCCAGGGAAACAGGCAAGAAGTGATTTTTAAAGTCTTAGTGTAATTTTATACATTAGCTTGTTCCAACCTACACTGACTGTTAACTCTTCTTCCACTAAGTAGGGGTTACAAGGACCAAAGGGAGACGCAGGACTTACTGTGAGTATCCATCCTAGAGGGTAATTGAGGGTTTACATTTGCAAAATTATTACATTCATGTTTCAGCTTCAGAAGCATGAATTCTTTGGACGCAGAGCTCCAGTTGCTTTTTAAATGATATCACTGCTACAAGCCCAGTGTTGACTGGGCATGAGGTAACTGATCTGAGCGTGAGGGAGAAATAACACCAGACAACCCTTATCCAGCCTCGTGGGGGTATGCCACTACTTCCCTCTGACCCCTGCTAGACATGGTAACAAGGAGGTGAGCTGTTTCAAAGAAGCCACCCGACCAGGTAACTTTTAATCTATGTGATCCTTCACGTTCCGGAATGGGAGTTCTGTTTCCTTGACTGGCTCCTTTAGGAAGTACTCCGAGAACAGCCATCACAAAATGGGGACTACTTTAAGGTACGGATTCACTTATTCCAGAGAACTTGTGAGGCAACGACAAACTTTTCCTTATTCTCCCCGCATCATTGCAAATAAAAAGCTGACTCATTAACGTCCCACGGGGTGGGAAAGTTTTAGAAATTCTGTGGCAAAGTCTTTTTCTTCCTTTCTCATTGGAAGGCACTACATCTCCTAGAGTGGAGAAGCAACAAGAACCTTCTCTTTTTTTTTTTTTTTTCCTCTTTTTGATTGTTCAGTGTGTCATGGTCTGAGGACAGTGACCCTATTTGCTGTGCTAAGTGAATCCAGGTGTAGGGGGGTGGGAGTTTAGGTGGTGATGGTAAGACACGAGAGCTGGGCATATGACAAACAGAACACATACTTTTTTTATGGCCTGTTTGCCTTTTCCTCTTTGCTCCTCCTCACCACAAGTCAGACACCCCCAGATGCCTATGGGCATGAAACAGCTGTGTGCACATCAATGCCTCCCCCAGAGTAGCAGGGAGAATGTATGTCAAATCCCCAGAGGAACATTCCCCATTGGTTTATACCCTCCCTCCTATCCCAACATGGGGAGAGGGCCTGGCTTCCTTCATCCATTCATTTGTTCTCTCATTTCACCGACATTTATTGGGCATGTATTCTGAGTCAGGCTCTGACGTAGGTGCCAGGGGAATTGTCTAGAATAAAAGATTCTGTCTCTGAACTCAAGGAGCTCACAGCCCATTAGAAAGAAAGACAAGCAAACGATGTTCACCTGCAGTTTGATAAATGCTATGATAGGAGTAGATATGTGGATCCTGAGCAGACGAAATGATGTATGGTGATGCTTGGGGCCAAGTTAGGCTTTTATCTCCTGAGCAGAAATTTTTTTTAATTTTATTTTTAATTTTTAAAAATTTACATCCAAATTAGTTAGCATATAGTGAAACAATGATTTCAGGAGTACACTCCTTAGTGCCCCTTACCCATTTAGCCCATCCCCCCTCCCACAACCCCTCCCGTAACCCTCAGTTTGTTCTCCATATTTATGAGTCTCTTCTGTTTTGTCCCCCTCCCTGTTTTTATATTATTTTTGTTTCCCTTCCCTTATGTTCATCTGTTTTGTCTCTTAAAGTCCTCATATGAGTGAAGTCATAGGATACTTGTCTTTATCTGACTAATTTCACTTAGCATAATACCCTCCAGTTCCATCCACATAGCTGCAAATGGATGGAACTAGAGATTTCATTCTTTTTGATTGCCGAGTATTACTCCTTTGTATATATATGCCACATCTTCTTTATCCATTCATCCATCGATGGACATTTGGGCTCTTTCCATACTTTGGCTGTTGTTGATAGTGCTGCTGTAAACATGGGGATGCATGTGTCCCTTTGAAACAGCACATCTGTATCCCGTGGATAAGTGCCTAGTAGTGCAATTGCTGGGTCATCGGGTAGTTCTAAAATTAGTTTTTTGAGGAACCTCCATACTGTTCTCCAGAGTGGCTGCACCAGCTTGCATTCCCATTGAGCAGAAGATTTTTAACCAAGAGGCAGAGATCTTAGAAATGGGGGTGTCATTCTGCTGATTTGGCTTTCTAGATTCTAGAAAAGGGCCTAGCAGGGAAGGATGAATGAAGGAAGAGAGAATTTTCATTAAGTGCGAATCTAGTATGTGACCGGTACTGTGTAGGCTCCTTCACATCAGTACCACCCTTACTGGGTAAGATGCCTGGGGGCTCCTTAGAGGGCCCACTCTGGACCTTTAGTACTTCTTCAGCTGTACCCTTTCCTGGGTGAGGAGTCCTCAGGGCCAACAAGAGTGAACACCCTGAACTCATGCCCCACCCCCCCTATATTACACTCTGGACACACAGGATCCCAGAATTGCCTGCCTAAATGGCCCATTTGGAAAGCTGACAGCACTGAGCTGTATGCATGGGTCCACCCAAAAGGTGGGCAAGGGGAAAGTGTTTTCAGGGAATTTGGACAGAGCTCAGAATTGAGGACTGGTGTTCACTACATGAATGCTGGCCCAGGCCCCATGCAGTGCAGAACTGGTGGGGAGAGGGTGCAATGAGAAGGGGACAGACTGTAGGCCACAACCCTCTCTTGACCAAGACTCCATGTTAATCCATACGATAGCCCCGTGAGGTACTGTTATCTATACTTCAATGAAAGACATGCTAAGTCAGATAGAAAGTTTGAGCTATATGCCTGAAGTCACCTTGCTAACAAGTAGCAGAACCCTTGTAGCCAGAGATGGCTTGTCTGGTGCCAAATCTAGTCTGCTCTCCCACAAATTCTGCTCTTAGAAGGCCTCTTTCTTCTTCCCACCCACGCTCTCTCCCTGACCAAATATATCCCCAAACAGCTGTCAGTTGTAGATTCATCCAGATTAGCAAACTACTCTTTTAAGAGGCAAATACCAATGGCAGAGTTCAATGTTTTAATACTTCGTGCCAAAAATTGCTTCAGAAAGACTATTTCTCTACCTGTCCCTTACATGTTCGCATTCCTCAGTGTCTGCCCTCAGTATTCTCTCTCCTGGTCTTTAAACTCTCAGGAAGGGATAGCCATGAAAGGAAGGAGGGGGATGGGAGAGGTTGTAGTTTGAAAAGGCTAATGTAATATCATTGTAAAGTTGGATGGAGGGTGAAAAAATATTGTCTTTAGATTATAAACATGGAAAAGAATATGTTTAACAAATGGGGGTATGGGGATACACTAGTTTAAAAAAGACTGAAAGGCTCTGCTCCATGAAATCTCATCTGCCATCAACAGTCAGCTGTACACTGGCTTTTCTTAAATCCGCCTCCAGTTTGAACTGCTCTCTTGAGCACCAGACCTTACATCTCACTGCCAACTGGACATCTCCAGCCACATGTCCCCTCGATGCATCAGACCCAGCCAGGCCCAAGCTGAGCCCAGTGATCTTCATTAGCTCCCAGCCTGCCTGGTCCATTCTTCCCTACCTCTGAGAGTGTGCCATCACCATTTGTTTCCTTTGAGACTCCTTTTCCTCACCCTTTCTTCCAATTACTCACCAACCCCCTTCATTTTCCCTCTGAAAGGTCCCTTCAGGCCAGCCCCTCCTACCCATCCACTGCCACTGCTGCTTTCTGGTGTCACTTTTTCCCCTGAACTATTGAGGAACCTCAACCCCCTCCACTGGCTGCCATGATCACCTTTTTAAAGTAAAATGTGATCAGATCTCTTCTCTGCCTAGGGACCATGTGTCTTCTAGCTGCCCAGGATAAAATTCACACCCTTCAACATGACACACAGACCTTCTAGAGTTCATCTGTCTTCCACATTTCCTGTCATCCTTTCTGCCATGTACCCTGAGTCCTAAGTTTACTCAAGTACTGTAATGCACTGTGCTTTGTGTACTTTGCCCCCTGCCTGGAATGTTCCTCCCCCACCTCCACCTCCCCCAACCCCTCTACCCTGCCACCATTTCCTACCCCAACCTGTTCACAATCTACCTCCCTGGACCACAACCCCACCCTCATGCTCCCACCCCTGGAAATCCCAGCAGACCAACGTGGTTCTTTGGCTCCAACCCAATAGCATAGCACTTACAAAAGTACTTATTTGTCTACTTCTAATAAGAAGTACTATGAATCTTTTGATGGATATAAATTTGATGCTTCATCATTGGCAAAAATAGCCAAAGTAGTCATTGGGCAATTTGAGTAGAAAAAAATAAAACAATTTTAGTCACGTAAAAGCAAAGAATAGGAGGAAAAGATTGATATATGTGAGTACTTAAAGCATTTTAGACCCAGTTATGCCATAAAAGCACAATGAAAAGCATTAGAATGCAACTTTGATATATAAATTATTCTTTTAAATCAGTGAAAGAGAAACATTTTAATAGAAAATAATGGACAAAAAACATACAAAGAATTTGCACACGAGGATACAACTTGGAAACATGCTTATGAAATAAAATTTAGCCTCACTGAGAATTGCATAAGTATAGTTTAAAATACTGCAAATTCTTGTTCTATCAAATGGCAAAGATTATGTAATAGTAATAACCAGTATTTTGTGTCTAAAATAAAACAGTTTTTCTTATAGACTGTTGTTAGCGGTGTCTGTTACAACTTTTCTGAATGTCACTTTGGCAGGATGAATCAAGAACCTTAAATGGTCGTGCATCTGACTTCAGTAATCACTTTTTTAAAATTTTTTTAAATGTTTAGTCATTTTTGAGAGACAGACAGAGTGGGAGCAGGGAAGGGGCAGGGAGAGAGGGAGACACAGAATCCGAAGCAGGCTTCAGGCTCTGAGCTGTCAGCACAGAGCCTGACGCGGGGCTCAAACCCACAGACTGTGAGATCATGGCCTAAGCCGAAGTCGGATGCTTAACTGACTGAGCCACCCAGGTGCCCCTCAAGTTTTTCAGAATACTTAATAATATGGGAAATTAATTATGCAATAATGTTAAGTGAAAAACTATAATCATAAACTTGGTGTCAAGTATTTTCTCCACTTGTAAAAAATTGAACATAAATGCATATATTTCCCCTTTCCAAATACATAATATAAATATATAAATATAGACATATGCCTTTTCTAGACATGTCCTGGTTTCAGATTTATTAAATGTGCTAAAATATGACAAGCCCCCACCCCCCTCGAAAGAGATATCAGTGATGTTGCTGACTTCCTCATTTTATATAATTTTATAATATTGTATCTGGGAGTTCTTTTTAAATAGCCACTGGAATTATTGGCTTTTACTCAATTTAAATTAAAAATACAATTAAATTAAAATGCCCTGAATATTTTCCATACATGTTTCTGTTAAGTCACATCACCAACGATGTCATCTTTACCCCAATTCTGTCAGTATAGATTTTTTTCTTCAAAACTTTACTTTTGCAACTGTTTAATTTTTATCTTCTTAGATCAGGTTCATGCCTCCTTCCTGTTGAGATTTTCTGGGCTTCTATTAAGTTAATCATTCCTGTCACCTTCCTGTCTTCGGCAAATATAGAATTCTGCCTTCTGTCGCATCATCTCAGTTATTCATAAATGTGCTGCTCAGGGCAGAGCATTGGCAGCTTTATTTCTACTACCCACCTCATCCCAGGCTCTTTTGCTGGGGCTGATGGCTGCAGGACCAGGGGCATTTAGGAACATGGCGACACTTCATGGAAGTGCCAAAGTCAAAGTATTGGGAAGCTGGGAAGGAGACTTGCAAAACTGGACAGCGGTAGAGAAAAGAAAGAGGGAATACAGTGTAGAATGAATTCTCTTTTGGCCCCAGTACTTGTCTTGGTTGCTCAGCACATGTGGGTTAAATTGTGTAACTGATTGCACACATTGCCCGCACCTTGTAAGCGGTACCTTATGGCGCTAGACCCTATCCTAGGAGTTCTGTGTGCATAGCCTCATTTGATCTCCATCCCAGCCCTGAGACACAGATACTGTTAGATCATCTATGTCCAAGGTCACACAGCTGATAAATGCTAAGCCACAATCTGAACTGCGAAAATCTGAGCTATGACATTTCACAATGCAAACGCATTTCAGTTGTGATATATTGTGGCCAACTTTTAACCCCTGTGCTATTTATTTCCTTTGGTGAAAGAATAAAAGGAAACAGACCAATGCTGACTGTAGTAAGACATAGCTTTTAGGACTATAGGAAGAAATATTATGGTCATATAATTAATACATTTTCCTTTTGTCCTCCAGAAAGAAGAAATTATCAAAATTATTTTTGAGATATGTGGTAAGATTTGACTGTCAAGAAGAGAATCATCACTTTAAAGTACCAACCCTACTATGTTCTGTGTTGGTCAAGATAAATGTGGTCACCCGGAGATGTAGATGATACAGCTCATGGGAACGTTTGAAGCTCTTTTGAAAAGTCAATGAGAAATGGCAAGAAGCAGTGAGAGAGGCTAAAGGAATCCTGATTTAAAAAAAGAAATCATCTTCCCAGGGTGGTTCAGAAGAGTGAAGATACTGGCCCTGGAGTCTGTGGGCAGCCAGGCCTTTTGTGAGCACAGAGCTCATTTGTAATCAGTGACATTTACCTGAGCTTGGGAAGGAAAAAACAACAAAGAAATATAACCACAGGGGCCTAACTGGTATTTGAATCCAGCCTGGCTGGTGATTATATTGTCTGTGTTTTTCCTGAAGCAAGAAGTCTCTCTGAGTGGAGTTTTAAGCACTATTTCTAGAGCGCATTTCATTTCAGAGGCAGGCCGACAGAGTCAGGAGGTCATCTTGAGCTTCAGAGCTCCATCTAAATGCTTCTATGGCTAAATATGATTGACTTAAAATAGAATTAGCAGAAAGAGGAAGAAAAGAGATTAGCCAAAAGGCAAGAGATTAATAGACTAATGAAGATAAGAGAAACTTGTGTGTTTCAAACAGACAGAGGCAGAAACGTCTTTGTTTTTCCTTACAGAGAACCCCTGAACTGGCTTGTCCCCCAAAAGACCTCTGGGCTTTAAGAACCCACTTGGGACTCTGTATGGTGACAGGCCAATTTAGACGTGGCTTCTGAGTTTTAGAAGCCCTGTAAATATAACACCAAGTTTCCTCATGATTTTTTGTGGTAGGGTTGTTGGGCAACCTGAGGATATGAATAAACCAATGGAGCCCTGATAGTTCTTATTTCCTGGTGACTCTAACGATTGCTTTGAATGGTAAACCCTAAATAGAAGGTGTTTATTGACCAGCATTCTGAGATCATTCTCCTTAAAAGGTTTCATAGTATGGATGCACAGTTGGCCTCACTGAGCCAGCTTAGCGGTCACTGTGAGTGACTTGAGACATAAACTTGAATAGCTGGGGACAGCTATTCTTGTGAACAGTTACAGGTCCTAATCCCTCCCCCACGATTAAACATTTTCAATCCATCACTTTACCCACTGCTCATGCTAATGAGCAAATAGCAAATCTCACAGAAGGATATGATTGAAGACTAAAATAGTAGCTTTCAGATTCAGTTTCAATACAAATTCTGGAAGGATAAAGAGCAAACTGAGGATAGGGTGATCTCTTAGGAAGAGGGAGAAGAATGTCATCAGGAAGGCATACACAGGGATGCAGTCTCTTTTAAAAATGTATTTTTTTAATCGGAGAAATTGGCACATAGCTGTTTGTTATTTTATCTTTTACGGTGTTTTGGTGGGGGGGGGTTGTGGGGTTGTTTTTGCAGTATACTATTTTTTTTAAAGTCAGATATAGAAACCAGAGGGGGACAGTTGTTAGCTATGTTAACACTCACAGAGAACGAAAGTAATAATCCAGGTCTCTGGTTCATCCCTGCCCCTCTCTCATACCAATCAGTAAGTTTTGATTTTCATTCATGCAATGTTTCTACCTCAACATGCATCTTTTAGGTTGTGGGCCCAAATGCAGAGAGACTCCTCTAGAATTGCTGTTTGTGATCGACAGCTCAGAAAGCGTGGGGCTGGAGAACTTCCAGATCATCAAAAATCTTGTGAAGACTCTGTCTGACCAGGTTGCTCTGGACCTAGCTACGGCCCGCATCGGCATAATTAACTATAGCCATAAGGTGGAGAAGGTGGCCCACTTGACACAGTTCTCCAACAAGGATGACTTCAAGCTGGCTGTGGACAACATGCAGTATCTGGGGGAAGGCACCTACACGGCCACAGCGCTCCATGAAGCCAACCACATGTTTGAAGCTGCAAGGCCAGGTGTAAAGAAGGTGGCCTTGGTCATCACTGATGGGCAGACAGATATCCGAGATGAAAAGAATCTGACAGAGGTGGTGAAGAAAGCCAGTGACATCAATGTGGAAATATTTGTGATTGGGGTAGTGAAGAAAAATGACCCCAACTTCGAAATGTTCCACAAAGAAATGAATCTGATTGCTACTGACCCAGATAGTGAGCACGTTTATCAGTTTGATGACTTCATTACCCTGCAAGGTAAGACTCAGTATCAGGTGAAAGGAGTTGATGTTATTGCTCCAAGTACCACATCACTGGATTATTCTGACCAAAAATGGAAAGCAATAGGAGGCTAATGAGGCTTACACCAACATTTAATTGAACACATAAACTCCGGAAGGTAAAACACATTTAGCATCAATCCAGTTTAGAGAGTATAATCTCTTGTCTTTATTCATTTGGAATAAGTGCTGAGTTGGCCTTGGAGTTTGTTAACTGAGCTATCATGGTTGAGGATATGGTTAAAAAGAAAGAGTAAGACTGGGGATATTCTAAGGTAATGTTCAAAAAGTTACCTAACTTGCATAAGATATGCAGTAAGCCAATAGCAAGGCAGAAAATAACCATGGAAGCAAAGTGAATTAAGAAGTACACGGGGAATGAAAAAAAGTTACGGTAATCTAAAGAGATGAGAAATACAATAACTGGGATTATTCTATTCTAGTCTCTGTTCTATTTCCTATTCTCTGCTCTTAACAAAATATGAAGATAATGAAGAATAAACAGGTGGATATCAGGAGTTTATCTTTTCTTTTTTAAGTTTATTTATTTGAGAGATGGGGAGGGGGGAGGGGGGAGGGGGAGAGAGAGAGAGAGAGAGAGAGAGAGAGAGAGAGAGAGAGATATCCCTAGCAGGCTCCATGCTGTCAGTGCAGAGCCTGATGTGGGGCTCGATCTCAAAAACCATGAGATCATGAACTGAACCAATATCAAGAGTTGGATGCTTAACCAGCTGAGCCACCCATGTGCCCCAGGAGTTTATCTCAAAGTACAACATTGTGAATATTCATCATGCTACTCTGATGGGCTTCCCTCTATTACTTTACTCTTTACAATGAACTGATATTTTCCAGTGAGTCATTCTAAGACACTAACTCATCTACAATTGCAGTAGGGTCAGTATTGTTTCACAAGCAATATTCCAACTCTTTGGAAACTGATAACTCATTCCAGCTTAGGAAGTAAGTAAAACATATGCTTAATCTGTTTGCAGTCTTAGGTTTGGCTCCCTCTTTCCTTCTCCACCCATCTCGGAGCGGGGTCTGACGTGGCCTAACACAGACTTTCTTTGCCTCATGCTGCTCCTGGCCTACTCTGGGTCCTAGCATAGCTCACCAGAAGAATAGCATGCCTCACTCAGAACCTTCTTACTTTCACTTTCTCCCTTTCTCCAGGCCTTTCGAACCTGGGGTTTCATTTCCTTAACACACACTGCAGGGTAACTGGTGGGTTTATCTGACATAGTCAATCTCACTGGGCTATTAATGTGTTAGAATGGCCATAAATATTACACATTTCAGACATATTATGTTTTGATAATTAAGAACTTTATCATCTTAACCAAAGGAGTTAGACTTCATTCCAGCCAATGAGGGATATATTTTTGGACTGGCTGGCCTTTTGCTATCCCTAAAACCAGAGATGACTGGCTATTATACTTCTTATGGGTAGAACTTGCCCCTTCCACAGAATAGTTCAGCTAACTGATGCTTTGGATAGCAAGGATTTAAGTCATCCTTTTGTGTACTTTAGGTTGTTGTATGTTATTAAATTAAATTGAATTATTTTATCTTATTATTTTTGAAAGTTTATTTGTTTTGAGAGAAACAGTGCAAATAGGGGAGGGGTAACAAGAGAGAGGGAGAGAGGGGCACCTGGGTGGCTCAGTCGGTTAAGCATTCGACTTCAGCTCAGGTCATGATCTTGTGGTTTGCAAGTTCAAGCCCTGCATGGGGCTCTGTGCTGACAGCTCAGAGCCCGGAGCCTGCTTGGGATTCTGTGTCTCCCTCTCTCTCTGCCTCTCCCCCACTTGAGTTCTGTCTCTCCCTGTCTCAAAAATAAATAAACATGAAAAAAATATGTATATAGAGAGGGAGAGAATCCTAAGCAGGCTCCACGCTGCCAGCACAGAGCTCAATGTGAGGCTCAAACCCACGAATCATGAGATCATAACCTGAGCCAATACGAAGAGTTGGGCTTAACCGACTGAGCCACCCAGGCACCCCAAATTGAATTATTTTAGATGGCCTCTTATAGGTGAGGCCCAAATGCTTTAAAACTTAGTTCACCGAGCAGTTGACTTCAAGTGATATGAAACTGTCTGTTTATTTTAAGCAAAGTATGGAAGATCTCTTTAAACATATTTTGTTCCCACTCTCCCCCCCCTTTTATACTTCTCTTTTAAAAGACACCCTGAAGCAAAAAGTGTTTAAAAAGAAGTGTGAGGATTTTGATTCCTACCTCATTCAAGTTTTGGGTTCTCCACTACTTCAACCTGGGTTGGGGATATCAGGGGAAGAACTTGGTGGATCCACTCCAGAGCCTCAGGAAGAAATTTCAGAGTCCGTGAGTAACTGCCATGCCTAATTTGTGCCTAGCTTAAAATTGTGTATTCTGCTTTACATCAAAGACCATCTTGCCCTGCAGTGGCAAGAATCAACTGAGGGAGGGATATGTATTTTCAGGTCCTTGACTATAAATAGTAGTACTTTTGTCTTCATATATCTGGTTCTGAAATAGCTCTGGGGCTTGTGAACATGAATATGATTTTTAAAAATGTTTCCATATTTTATAAGTAATTATTTATTGAGTGCTACAAGTAATCTTTTTGTAGTGTACCCCAGCTACCACCAAAGAAATCGTGCACACTACTAGGACAGATTAACACTACACTATTTTAATCACCCTGTTGCCTTGCTCTGTGGATCCTTTCGTACAGGTCACAAGTCCCCCTCATCCTTCTGTGTATATGCTCTCCACTCTGCATCCTCGCAAGTTTCTTCTACGTGTGCACATGCTCAACCTGCCATTTTCCATGTTCCAAGCCCTGCTCTTGCTCATTTAGCTTCCACCTCCTGTGCTCAGAGTGGGGATGGGGTGGGAGGCTAAGCATCTCTATGGTACAAGGTGGATGCTCTGTTTTAGAGTTCCTCAATCACATGTGCGAGAAAGAACTGCCCCCTGAATGTGCTGAGACAAATATGACAGTCCCCATAGCAAGCTTCTGGGCACTGACCTCAGCCGATCAGGTCAGGAGCAATAGCTTTAGGTTCTTTTAGGTGAAAATTAGACAGCCTGCCATAATTACTGGTAAAGGAGTGCTGTGGTCTCTTCCCCACCAAGTTACAATCGAAGCAGGGCTGACTGATCCCTACCACACATATGGACATCTCCTAGCAAGAGGCACACAGGTGTCATACCCCTATTCTGTGAGCTCAGTGAAGTCTCTGTGCTGTGCTTTAATGAAAGGACATGAAATATTCATTATTAGCAAATGCAGTAATATCCTAGCATCAGGATTCAATTAACTATCTAGTTGGACTAAGGTCCTGAGAAACCTCCAGATTACTAGCTGGACCCAGAACCATTCAGATGGCCTAGGTTGCCATTCCTAAGGGGACAGACTATAGGACTCACTGGATTTTTATACTCTGTTCAAAAAAGGTTATAAAAGTCTCTAATATATTTTTATTTGATTAAATACTGACTCCAAGATGAGTAATTCCAGTGAGAGCAATAGAGTGCCCCTGGATTGCAGATTAAAATTCACATACACATTTATACCATATGGTCTATATCAGGGGTCAGCAAATTCTGTAAAGGGCCACATAGTAAAATTATTTACTTATTTATTTTTGGTTCTGCATGTCATTTGATCTCTTTTGCAATTACTCAGCCCTGCCTTTGAAGTGCACAAGCAGCCATAGCCAATACTTAAGTGAACCAACGTGGCTACATTCAGATAAAAGTCGTTTCTAAAAACAGACGAAAACTTGGATTTGGCCCATGGGGTTTGCCGATTCTGGTCTTCACTGAGCATTTAAAAGTAAATTACAGACAAGAAAGTACACAGTTTATCTCTTCCTGAGCATAGAATGCTCCTGGGGCCTTGCCTGCTTGTGTGACTTACCACTTTGTCCCTTCCCTACTCAATCTGTCCCCTTCTGAAGATTTCCTATATGAGAGCAAACTCAGGTTTGATTCAGCAAGTGGCACTTAAACCCTGAACTCTCCTTGTAATCAATGAATTCCATAGTACGTATTGATCATTTACCACTGTATGAGGTGGTGGCTCTTAAGACACAGTTTTTGCCCAAGAGAAGTCCATGGCCTATCAGGAATATGGAACATGCAAGAATTATTAAGAACTTTAGCAGAGCTGTGGGTGAGGCACAAAAGATGTTGCAGTTAATTTCAGAGTAAAGGAAGAATTTACAGAGGAAGTGGCATTGAGCTGAGTTTTAAGGATAAGTAGTAGTTTTTCAAGAAAAGGGTAGGGGGAAGGGTATTTCCAGCAGAGGGAACATGTGGGCAAAGGGGGATTCCAAAAGGCATGGCATTTTAAGGCATTAGGACAGGTTCAGTCTAACTGGAGCCTAAGATGTGTGTGGAAGAATGGTGAGTGTTACAGCTGGACATTACACACGTCATGTGGCAGGTGAAGGAGCTTGAACTTCATCTGTAGGCCAGGCAGCCAGGAGAAAGCAGAGGAGTTTCTAAAGTGAGGGTCGTATGGTCATGTTTGGTTTGCATGGGGAATAACCCTGTTGCAGCACAAAGGAGAAGTAGAAGGAGGAGGAGGACAGGAGATTGGAGCGGAGCTGTGAGATCCTGTGATGGTCCACAAGAGAGGTAATGAGGCCTTGAACTAACGCAGGGTGGTCGGAATGAAACCAGGCATAGAGTAGAAGTCATTTCTGGGGTAGAATTTAGTGACTGGATGGATTGGAACTTAACCAGCTAGATTTCTAACTTGGATTTGGAATGAACTGAAACACCATCTGCTGAGATGGAGGCTATAGGAGGCAAATCTCACAAATTGTGAGATCATGACCTGAGCCAATAATTAAGAGGTGGATGCTTAACCAACTGACTTACCCAGGTGCCCCAGGGTGGGGTATTTTGAGGAAAATAATGAGCTAAGTTTGCTCCAGGTAAAGTGGAGGTGCCTGAGGGACCTCCAAGGCACTTACAACACAGAATGAGGGACAGCAAGCCCCTCTGCCTCTGGTATCACTACCCAGGAAGTTAGAGGGACCTGAGAAACAAATGATGTTAACAGATTATGACAGGTGAAGCAGTCTAGTAGTTGTGGAGGGGAGGGCATTAGAAAAGTGTATCCAAAATGGTTTGGATTTATAACACCAAGCACCACGTAAAGGGAAACTGAGGCTCAGCTAGGCTCTCCTAGGGTGCCTCTGAGCAAGATAGTGAAGCTTGCAAAGGACTTGAGCTTCTAGCCCTTATCTCTAGACCTTCTCACCCTGGCTCTCTTTGCAGAAGCACCAAGGCAAGATTGAAGTTTTAAACAATAAATGTTCCTAATAGATTTTAGTCTGAACAAACATATCTGCATTTATATTAATAGCTCTGTCATGTGCATATATAATGTACACACACACATAAATACAAAAACATACTTATATACCTGTGCATGCACACCCACCTTTATCTTAAAGCATAATTACAAAAATAAATAAATGTATAATTACAAGAATCCAAACATGTAATGTGAACCTGTCCAAACCTTTCGATTCTCAGATTGTTCCCAAGCCTACCCCTAGGCAATCCTGTAAAACAAATGATCCCAGAAGTCTTATTTCTGTTACTGTGTCTGTATTTCTTTTCTCTGTTGCCTCATTACCCCTTACAGCATTTACTTCTGGCCTTCCTTCTTCTCTTCTTTCTATCAAAATCTGTTCTTAGAGAAAAGTCTAGTTATTTATACATTTGTGTGAACTCTAAGTCAATGGGTTTCCACCTCCAAGAAGGACTTACATTTTAAGCATTGCATCTTTTTGTGGAATGAACGTGAGGCACACTACACATCTGTGAACAGGTGGGTTGGGAAATGTAGAAAGCAGGTGCATTTCCCAGGTTCTACTAAATTCATAACTCTTCGGCAACCCCTGCTCTGTTGCTCTCTTAGGCCAGTCTTGGGAAGCTAAACATGGGCATACATTCTAGTCTGTTCCTCTCCTGAAATCTCAGGATAATGGATTCTTTCTTTGGAGCTGATTACATTTTACATTGTTAATAATTATTTATGCATTTACCTTAACTCTCCTAACAGATTGAACTTCCTTGAGAACATGATCTGTGTCTAAATAAATGTTGTGTCCCACTTATGACTCAAAACTGTGCTTCATCTTTCATACAATAGATGCCCAATAAATACTTGTTGACCAAATGAATGCTATGCCAAATGTTAGGCTAAAAAAGAAATCTCAAATTTTTCTTCAATGAAAGGCATCAATTATACTGTTTTTAAAAAAATCCTTATCTTTTACAGAACTAATAATGTTGGCACTCAGGTTCCTTTATTCTTTCTGGGCATATTCAGTTAGGTTAAGATTTCTAAGATATAAATGTGAGTGGGGCAATAAAACCAAGGACACATTATTTAGTCAGACCAACTGATTATATCCAGTAATGGTTCATTAAGCAAATAAGCATATTAATGTCCTGCATGAAGTCACTTTTTGTCATTCTAAATGCATTAATAAAGTAATGTCAACACACAGGTTGTTTACTCACTGGAGCTGGTTTCTTATAACAATATTCTAGCTTTTTTTTTTTTTCCAGTAGAAAAGAAGCCCTGTGTACCCTTTCCTTAAAACTTCTTTCTGTACCATGAAAATTTGTTCCCTGATTGCCAATAACTTGGATAACTGGCAGCAGAGATATATTCCTCTTGGTGGAAAGGAGGCTGTGGGATTCATATGCAGGGTGCTTACACAGCAAGCCAGTGAAGGGGGAGTCAAGCTAGTGTGGGAAGGATGCCTCTGGGTAGCTCTGTACCAGAAGGAAGTGGGAAGTTGGGAGTCTTCTCACCTTTGTTCTCATCAGGAAATGCAGTCCAACGCCAGGATGCAGGCCCCTCATTTCCATGGAGGAAATGTACACCTATTGATGTAAATGATGTAAATGGCAAACTAACATAGCAGGCTGATGGCTGGCCGTCCCTCCCTCTCACTGTCCACCCTCTTAGTGAGACCCTGTCCCCGGTCCCCATCCCACTTGCCTCATCACTCCCCTCATGTCCATCTCATTTTCACTCTTGCTGGTTTCTCCTATCTCTTACCCTCCTTTCCCTGCAATGTGTATTCATTCTTACTCCATCCTGAGATGGGCTCCACTGGCAATTTCTTCAAGAACTAGAGCTCTGGCAGGTTTTGACTTGATATTGGAATTGGATGTGTCCCTTTGTCCTAAAATATGACCCTAGGCTCTATCCTCAATTCTAATGTGATACCTTTTAGTCTCCTACCTGTGCTCTGAGGCCCATTCCCTTCTGCGTCTTCCAAGACTAGGACCTTGCTTCACTGTTGTGTCAATATTTCCTTTCTTGCCAATATTTCTGACTCCCTCCCTACAGCTAGTAAATAGGTTTTAGACTCTCACATCTAAAACATTCTCTAACCCTCTCTTAGTTCATGTCCCTCTTGCTAATATCCTATCTCTATCTTTTTATAATAAAATTATTCCACAGGCCAGTCTCTGCTGTCTCTGCCTCTCTGTCAAACATACACATATCCCTTTACCCTCCTTCCCTTCCTCTCCGTCTCCACTTCCTTAGTTCTGTTCACTTGGAAAAAATTTCTAAAGGCAGGCTACTGCCTCCAATATGGCACGGAAACAATCTCCTAATTGCCACATCCTTACTGCCATCCTCTTACTTACTCTCTCATTTGCATAAACACCATGCCGCTCCTTTCTTTGATTTTGAGAGTCTTCTTTCTCCTTGTTCTCCCCGCAGCCTTCTGAACATCCTTTCTCAATTGTTTTGGGGGGTTCTCTGTTTATTCCTTAAACATTAAACTCTTAACTTTTCTAACATCTGTTCTTAGCCTTCTCTTTCTGAGTTCCAAAGCCACCTATGTTAACAACTCTCAAAATCTGCTTCCCCAGTCCAGATCTTTCTCCTGGGCCCCAGGTTTACATTTTTTGTTATCTGTGCAGACCTTACTCTGCGTGTTCCACAGTCAGCCAACATGGAATACGTTCACAATGCTGCTCCTCCAGATTGCCTTCCTTAGGGATATAGTCCCACCAACCAGCCAGGTACCTGATGGAAAACCTGGATGCACTGATAGCTGTAATCTTACTTTATCTCCATACTTGCTGATGTTGTCTTTTTTGGTCTGTTCTTATCATCTCACAATCCATGCTGTCAACTCTTTTCTCCTCATCCATTCAGATTGAGGTCTCATCATTTCTTTTCTACGTTAATAATATGGTCTCAAAACCCTTGTCCTATCACTCTTTTCCACATCCTCTCCAGTTTACTCATTACTTGCTGATAGTGTCATTTCATTTATTTTTTTACTCTTAAAAATAACATCATCAATTATTTCTCCTATATATAATCCCATTTTGACTGAATTTCCTTTAAAAACCTGTCTATAATACAGTGACATCTATTTTAACTTGGTATAAAGCCCCCATGACAGTACATTAGGAAAAATAACATAAACACTTGGGTATATCTATATCTTCTCCTATAGGATCCTCCTAATAGGGTATTGAATTCCTCCTAACAGAATTCAAGCAAAATTCTGCAAGTTGCTTGATCATATTATACACATTATTAAATGAAATAGTCTATTCATAATCAATGCTCTTAAAACATGTGGACTTTTCAAACTTTCAGAAACAACATGAGACCGAGACTAGTGTTAGTTTAGCTTCTCCACCAACAGGAAAATTAAGTTGATTTCCTGAAATCAGACCTAATTATTTGTGGTGGTCAAAAAACTCAAATTCTTGATAAAACCCTATGAAACAACCAATATTAGTATTGTTTAGTGAAGTTGCTGTATAAGTGCCATATGTTGCTAATAATAGACTTATTAAGACGCTTCTATCTTATGAAGGGGTAAAAAAAAAAAACAAAACACTGCAGACTGATCTAGAAGAAATATTCTGGACCTAGAAGTTAGGAAACTTGGCTTGTATTGTCAATGTTGAAGCTAAATACTTTATTTCCTTGGCTCTGTAGTTGGGGTTTTTTTTTTCTATGTTATTATTTCAGAGATCGGGATGTATCTATTTAGTGTGTTGTGGTCTTTTTAAAAAGACTTTAAAAATTTATAGTGTATCTGACAGTGAATCACCTCTTAGAAATAAAATCTGATAGCTGCCTGACATTGCGCGAATCACCTATTACTTAAGGTTTCTGTTCCCTCATTTGCAAAGTAAAGGATTATTGCTAGACTCTTCTTCCTTTAAAAAAAATATGATTAGAAAGAAGAGTCTGAAACATTTACTGGGCAACGGCAGAATGGAGGATATTATACTCATGTAGAGGAGGTTTTAAACAGAATAAAATCCTGCAGTCCACCCTCTAGGAAAGCTGCAGGCCATCAGGGGAGGCACACAGCCCAAACTTAGGGTGTTCCTAACAGTCCTCAGCAGCCTTTACTGCAAATAAAGAGCATCAGTTTAGATATGTTTTGAGAGACCTGGCAAAGAAGTGTGGTCACCTGGGAAGAGTCAATTAAGGTTAGAAGCCTAAGAAATCAGGCACCTTGAAGGCGCTGGCTGTGGAGCCAGCTGGCAGGAGCAGAGTCCCCACAACCAACCAGGAGAAACTTGGATCCTCACTTTTGGAAAAAACAAAGTCCAAACACATGGGCTAATGCAGGTGATGACTAACATTTATCCAGAGAAGACATGAGCTCAGATTTGAAGAGCCTGTCTGTAATATATGCAAGATTCGGGGTAATGAATGACAAGACAAATGTTTGGAAATCACAAACCAAATGACCTTTTGGAATCATGTGGCACCCTGGCTAGTAATTCTCCTTTTAGCTCTCACGTTTGCTTTCTAGGATGTTGCATGAAATCTGTTTTCTCCTCTTAAAGATCTGCTCTAAGGCTGAAAGAGACTGACACTGTCACATGTGCTTGTCCAGTGTCACAAAGTAGCCCTGGACTCTAGGTGTTGCCCCCTCACGTGCCCCTAGCTCCTCTTCTGTGTTGTTTTCTGTGGGGAGTCCCTGCTCAGAGCTAAGACCACTGGTCTCCTCCAAGGAAGGCTGCTGAGGTGATAGGCTTTTGTTTTTAGGTTTAAGATTTATAAAAGATCAGAGAATGCATATAACAAGCAGTTGAGTGCCTGCCACCAGGACATGACTCAGGTTTCCATTTGTTCACTCACTCTTGCTTCAGATAAAGTTAAAGTCCTTGCTTGTTTGTGGTCAGTCTGATCCTCCTCCTCCAACTCCAACTCCTCCTCCTCCTCCTCCTCCTCCTCCTCCTCCTCCTCCTCCTCCTTCCCCTCCCTCCAAAGGCAATGACTACCCTGAATCGGGTGTGCATTCTGCCAGTAAAGTTTGGGACTGCTTAAATACCACTTTTAGAGAGAGAGATGTCAGGGTCTAATCTTTTCTTATTTTAAAACAATGACATTAAAACCTAAAGGAATGGAATAATTAACCCAAAGTCCCCTCTCTCCTTCTCTCTCCCTCCAACGTACTCTGAATTTATCCAGTGACTACTATTTGCTGTTTGCTGTTCTATGCAATAAAGATTTTTAAAAAGAAGACAAACAGGAAGGAAAGAAAGAAAATGTGGCATGGTTTAATTTCTCTTATCAGGGAGGTGATAGTTACACATGTGAAACAGGAAAGGATAGGAAATAATGTAGGATTAAAGGTTAACTCCTAGATATCAGGGCCAAGGTGGGGAGCATTTGAAGGCACTATGCACGTACTGGAAGGGGAGCATTAGCACTGACTAGGTTATTGGGAAAGGTTTTGGTGCTGGGGACCAACTTTTCCTGGGCCCCTTAAGAGGGCAGACTTTGAGAGCCTGAGGCAGAATGAAAGGGAAGAAATGAAAGGTCATAGCAAAGTGGGCTGAGAGGAGTGGCTGGTGAGGTAGCACGTGTGTGTGTGTGTGTGTGTGTGTGTGTGTGTGTGTGTGTAGGAGACAGAGTGTGGCAGGGCTGTGGAGAACAGTTGAAGAATTTTTCACCTATCAAACTAGTAATTACATCTTTTTTCAGTCATAATAGCTAGGAAATGGTGATCATTTAAGAAAAAACATTCACTAGTGAGAATGCAAATTATAAGACTTTTCTGGAGAAGACTGTCTCATAAGCCTCAAATATGTGTGTTCTTAGATCCAGCAATCAGCATGTGGTTTCAAAAAAAAAAAAAAAAGCAAAAAAATTAAATGTTTAAAAAGGTATTGTCATTGTATATTTAAAGGTAGTAATATAATTAAATGGTATTTTAGGGCCACAGTAATATAATAAGTTCAAAAAAGGAACATAGAAAACCTGTTAACACTCCAATATTTTTTATTTGTTAAAATAAATGCACAGAGGAAAAAGATTGAGGTAAAAATACACCTGAATATCATCGATGATTATTTCTGGGAGGTGGAACCTTGTGATTTTTATTTTCTTCTTGTTGCTTGTCCAGATTCTCTAAATTCCCTTCAATGACTGTGTTTGTTTTTATAACAAGAAAATTATAAAAATGACAAACCATAATAATGATGCATTTGTTTAAATAATCTGAAATCTCATGGAACCAAAAGGGAAAATAATTCTCACTGATGAAAAAATATTAATTCCATTTGCTCTAGAACCTGAGGTATAATGCTCTAGCAGTCAAAATTCCCAAATGATGCTGTGACTGAGAAAGAAAACACACACTCCTACACTTACAAGAGGTAAAGAGTAACTTATGAGGCCCTAAGGCTTGAACAAGGGAATGATTTAAAGGCCAAGTTAGTTCCTTTAAGAAAACTGCTGCCCAGTGCACTTCTTCAAAGGAAACTTCTCACCTGACAGATAGTAGATCTGAAGTGTAGCCTACTGCCTATTGGCTTTTTTACGTTTGATAAACTACTCCTTAGTCAAGCTTTTAAGTTATTTTTTCCTTAACAAAATATGTGCAAACAAAACAAAACCAAAACATAGGATTTCTTTCTTGAAACAGGCATTTCTCAGATTTTATCACCAGCTTACCAATGATTTGGGGGAGGCTCTTTATTCGTTTGGAGCTTTGGGTTCCCCTATAGAAAATGAAGTATTCACAGAATTTTCCTTTAGCCTTAAAATTCTGTAGTTCAATGATGACTACATTGCAATAGTGTATGTTGCAATGTGTGTGTGTGTGTATGTTTGTGTGTGTCTATAGTATAGTATAGTGTATGTTTCTGTGTGTGTGTGTGTGTGTATGTTTGTGTGTGTCTATAGTATAGACAGCAGAGAGCAGCTAATAATAACAGCTGGCTCTGGTCCCAGGATGATAGGAAACACAGGTAAGAAAACATCAAAAAATGACTTTACTTAGTTCGATTTGCCTATTTAAATAAATAAACAAAAAGAAAACAAAAAGAGTGCCTTGCAAGGATAAGTGACCATACCGTGCTAAGACCAAGATAAATGATTGACTCAATTCCCTGTAGCTGGGGTCCAAGGGAAAAGAAGTAAAAGAACTTAATTGGTCCCATAAAAGACTGACCTTGTCGACAATAACTGACATGACTTTTTTTTTGAAGCAAAATACCTTTTTTGCCTTGTCTCATTACATATCATAAATTCAGACAGAACTTGGAAACTTGAGTCCAGAAAACTTGCTTTTGACATTATGTTCCTTTGTTCCTTCACTAACAAACATTTTTAGAACTTCTTAGAAGCTGAGCATCCTGCAGCATTGGGCATTTGCTGGGGTCAAGATAATAGGATGAGACGAAAAGCAATTGCTACTATTTTTATTTCACCTGCATGATTGTCCTCTGCCACCCAATTCCCAATCCCAAAATCATTTGAGGGTTTGTTGTAGATATTTTGGAATATATTATTAATTTCTCTAGTGTTAAGAAATGGAAAAGTCCGTTAAAAAGGCAAGATCAAAGAAACTAGTGGTTATTTCCCCTCCTCATGACAGTGAGTATGAAAAGAATGGAGATAAATTTCTCCCAAGCCCATACCTTTCATACTCTGAATGTGGATCTCTCTGGAAGGCCAAGCACAGGGACATCTGTGCCTGGCAGAAGGGAAGTCCATAACTTAGGTACTCTGGGATGCATGACACAGAAGAGGGGCATCGTTCCCTGAGCTTTTATTGAAATAATATTGGAGAGTTGGGGAGAAGAAGCAATGCTGAGGTTTTCCTGAAATATTTCCCCAAACTAGAAACGTGAATTTTTTTGTGTGTAGGTCACTGTCTCTGGAGCCCATGACAAAGAGAAAGAGCCTAACTGGGCTGATGGCCTGACTACCCCTCCTTCACCTGAGGCTGCTACCACCCAGGAGCCATTGCTCAGCCTCCCTGAGGAGGGGGCAGAGGGTCTGGAAACAAGAATTCCAAGTCCCATTTTGAACTTAAAGCCAGAAAAGTTGGCGCACCAAGGTAAGAGATACCTGCCAATCAGCTGCTGCATCTACAATGTCAAGGCATAGAAAGGGTGTGTCTCTGAAATCTCATTCAGAAATAACATGTGTTGACTCAGGGAGGACAAAAGACACTTTTCATTTTATTATAGGTAGAATAAGAAAATAGAATGGTCATAGGACAAATTTATGCAATAAGAAAATTTTAAAGCTCTTATAATGTTTAGTTTGTTAGAGATTTAGGAGTTTTTTTAATGTTTACTTATTTTTGAGAGAGAGAGAGCGAGAGAGAGAGAGAGAGAGAGAGAGAGAGAGAGAGCGCACAAGCAGGGGAGGGGCAGAGAGAGAGGGAGACAGAGATTCCAAAGCAGGCTCCAGGCTCCAAGCTGTCACCGCAGAGCAGGGCTTGAACTCACGAGATGTGAGATCATGAAACTGAGCCAAAGTCAGACACTTAACCAAGTGAACCACCCAGGTGCCCCATGTTTATTGTTTTTTGTTTGTTTGTCTGCTTGTTTTATTTAAATGCCTTTACAAGGGTACCTGGGCAGCTCAGTTAAGCATCTGACTCTTGGTTTCAGGTCAGGTCATGATCTCCCAGTTCGTGGGTTTGAGCCCCATGTCAGGCTCTGTGCTGACAGTGTGGAGCCTGCTTAGGATTTCTCTCTCTCTCTCTCTCTCTCTCTCTCTCTGCCCCTTCCTGGCTTGCTTACTCTCTCTCTAAAAAATAAATACACATAAAAAAATAAATAAATTTAAAATGCCTTTACAGATGATTGTGTTCTCATTTTGCCATGGCCCCTACCACTCCCTATTGTCTTATATGTGGCCTTGACTCATGTAGACATTTGAATTTTTGACTCCTAGATTATAGGAGAGAAAAAAGCTAGAACCTAGATTCCAACTCATCAACATATTTTCTGTGGAGTTAGTATCTATAGAAATAAATCATTATATACATCGTTTCTGAAGAACATGCAAGAGAGACAACATCTTTGCCCAAAAGAACTTTAGATTGGTTTGACAAGTTATACAGTATACATTACTTAGTTATTGTTTTTAACAGTGGAGATAGTGAAAGTCTGCTCCTTTCCATTCGGTCTAAGGAGTCTTCATAGGAGAAGGAGATTTGGAGGTTAGTTTTAGAAAATAAAGGAATACAGACATGCTCTATATCTGGGGAAATGATTACGAGAGATGGAGAAAGGACTTGTTTTACAATTGAGAAATGAAGCTTATGGCATATAAACTGTCTCACAGAACACAAGTCTCAGGCAGTAAGTACCTAGTTGGTTTTTGTGGTTTTTCTCACCTTGGAATCACTTCCTCAGTAAGAAATACTAATCAAGACACTAAGGAGTACCATGAAATAAAGAGAGATTTAATGAATGGCTTTCCTATTGTAGTTCTCCTTTGTCTTTTTTTCTTCTTTACAATGGAAGTGTTTCTGAGACTTATTTGCAAATAGACATTAAAAGGTCATGATTTTATTGTCAAGAACTATTCTTTTTATTTATTTTAAAAACTTTTAAAATATTTATTTTTGAGAGAGAGAAAGAGAAGGGGAGTGGCAGAGAGAGAGGGAGACAGAGGATCTGGAAGCGGGCTCTGTGTTGACAGCAGACAGCGCAAGGCAGAGCTCAAACTCATGCACTGTAAGATCATGACCTGAGCTGAAGTCGAATGCTTAACCCACTGAGCCACCCTGGCGCCCCAAGAACTACTCTTCTTAAGAGAAACCTGTGATATAAGGAGAGCCCTTCATTTTATTTATTTATTTTGTGGTAACTTATTTTATTTTCATTTCATTTATTTATCTTGAGAGAGAGGGAGAAAGGGTGCCTGTGTGTGCAAGAGCAGGGGAGGGCCAGAAAAAAAGGGAGAGAGAGAATCCCAAGCAGGTTCTGTGCTGACGCTCTATCCCACAATCCATGAGATCATAACCCGAGCCTGAGCCAAGAGGCGGGCACTTAACTGACCAAATCACCCAGACACCCCAAGGATTTTCCTTTTCTAGTGGGCACAATTACATGGGATCACAGTGGCACTTTCTAGAGGGAATGTGTACAGAAGGCTGAGATCCTCTTTATTCCAAATGTTAATTTGATTTTAGATCAAGTCCAAAGTAAATGAAGAACTCCTGTTTTTCTCTTGCCAACTAATCCCTGCAAGAGTGTTAGCCAATGAAGGCTCACGGGGTTATGTTTTCAGGGAAATATGCATTTTTAATGAGGTTGCATGAAGATCAAAGGAGTATCCAATAGTGGAGTTTCAGGTGCTGGAGGAAATATTTTAAGTATCAGGGAACACGTCTTTAACTTGGAACCATATTTTCTTCCTTGATGTGTTTCTGTGCATGGAGAATAAACTTTACAAAGCTTTCTCTTTTCATCTTTTCAGGGGGAAAAAAGCCTATAATAACATGTATCCTTTTCTGACTCTAGATCCTAGATGCTTGGAACCCCTAAAGCCGGGAGACTGTGGTGAATATGTAGTTCGATGGTATTATGACAAACAGGTCAACTCCTGTGCCCGCTTTTGGTTCAGTGGCTGTAATGGCTCAGGAAATAGATTCAACAGTGAAAACGAGTGTCAAGAAATCTGCATTCAAGGATGAGTAAGTGAATCAACCTCTAAACGAGTGTAGTCTGCACACCTAGAAAGAGCTTCTATAATTTCAACACATTCACCCAATACAAATAAAACACCATATCTGAGTACCTACTGAGTACTTAAAATTCACAAGCATAGGTGAGTCCTTACAACCACCCCTAGGATGTAGGTATTAACTACTTTTATAGGCAAAGAAACTGAGGCTCTGAAAAGCTCAGGGACCCCTGGACAGTTACCCAGCTAAAAAGTGGGGATTTGAGTCAGGGATGTGTAACCTCAAGACACAGGCTATCACTACATCACAGCCGGCAATGTAGTTCTGATACGAATTATGTCAGATTAAACACCTGGCCCAACCTCCCAACGTCCCCAGCCCCCACCCAGTACATCTCACTGGTCTCAGTGCCCAACCCCCTTACAGCCCTGTCTATAGCAAAAGGGAAGCGGTAGAAAAGATTTGAGTCTGGGAATCAGAAGGGATGGGAGTGTGTCTGTGCATAGCATGTGGCGAGATCAGAAAGACATCCTGCTTGGGGGAAACCCAGCAAGATGGTGATTATGGGAGATGAGAGGTACTGGGATAGGAGTGAGGTGCTGAGGGTAGTTAGATGTTTGCCTCCCTATCCCTGAAAGTGATTGAGAAACCAATCTGAATGAAAATTCAGGGGTGCCTGGGTGGCTCAGTTGGTTAAACATCTGACTTCGGCTCAGGCATGATCTTGTGATTCATGAGTTCGAGCCCCGCATCGGGCTCTGTGCCAACAGCTCAGAACCTGGAGTCTGCTTTAGATCCTGTGTCTCCCTCTCTCTCTTCCCCTCCCCCACTTGTGCTCTGTCTCTGTCTCTCAAAAGTGAATAAACGTTAAAAAATTTAAAAAAAAAAAGAAAACTACTTAACTCAAATTTATTAACAATTGTCACTTCTCACTCCTCTAACATGTTTGGTAACAAAGGTAAAAAAAACAAAACTATATTTAAGACAAAAGTTGTAATTTAAACAAAGAAACTCTTTTCACCCTTCCTTTAAAATATGTAAATGAGTCACTCAGTTTTCAGGGGCAGAATGAGAAAGCACTTGATAGCCAGGGACTCGCTGAAGACCATAACGGCTCCGGAACAGGGTATTTTAAAGGCAAGACTTACTCTGAAAACTGAGCCACCAAACTGAAATACGACCCAACAGAGTAACAGAGAATTGGCTCTGTCACTTTTGTAATAATTTTGCGACATCCAGCCCGGGAAGATCATTAATTCTGAGCTGTGCTTAGACAGCATTTTTATATATCATCTTACAACACACTTTTTTCTTCTTTCAGGCCTGTGGCCCTCATTCAAGTTTGGAGATACAAAAAAGGGCAGTCCAGGAAGAGGAAGCTGGAAGAATAGCCATCTTAACAAAAACAATTTTGCGTGGTTTAATTACATTTTTATTATGTAATATTTGAGACCACAAAAGAATACATACGATATACTTGTAAGTTACCAAACACTATAACAAGATGAACATCAGTGAACATATCATACAGACAATGAACCAGACATAATCAATTCTGTTGAAGCTTCCTGTGTTCCCTTCTGCAATCCCAGCTCCTTGTTCCCTGCCAGGGATAACTCATCTTGAATTTTGTGTTTACCACTTCACTTTGCTATCAGGTTTTTATAGGTAATTTTACATGTAAAATCATTTTTTTTTGTAGCTCTGCACAATACATAGTCTTGCTTATTTTAGAGCTTTATAAAAATGGGGTCATGTTCTAGTCTTCTGCAACTTGCTGTTTTCATTCAATATTATCATTAATCTATATGTTTTACCATATCTAAATGTATTCCTAAGTAACTTATTATTTAGGTTTTTTGAGCTTTAGAACATTTGTTTCATAATATGTAATTCTTTGCAACTTGGTGTGTCAATATAATTCATAGATGTCCATTTATGTTCAAAGTTGCATCATATCTGTGGGCATATATCACAAAATATGTTTAACCATTGCTTTGTCTATGATTAAACTGTTTCCATTTAATTTTTCCCCCTGTTCCATCAGTGTTGCTACAAATGCTCTTATGTAGTTTTGGGTGTATGGGTACCAGTGTTTTTCTAGGGTATATACTGGGTATAATGATGGAGTTGTTGGGTTCCAGGACATATAAACATTCAAAAATAGTATATTATACCAATTTTTCCCCCAAAGTGTTTTGAACCGATTCATTATAAATTCCCACCAGTTGTGTATAAAAGTTTCCACTGTTTGATAATCTTGTCAACACTTAGTATTGTCAGACTTCTCTGTTTTGCTAAAAGTGGGTGTAAAATGATATCTTGTTTTAATTTGACTTTCTCTGGTGGCATCTAACCTTGTTTGTTTACCATCTGGGCTGAGGCTTCTGTGAAATGTCTGTTGATATTTGGAGAATATTTTTCTATTGGATTGTCTTTTCCTTCCTTATTTAATTTCTGGAGTTCCTTATAGATTCTGATATTGAATTCTTTGTTTATTATTTGTGTCCTCATATCTTTCTAAAAGCATTCATTATCATTTCACATAAATTAATATCTTAGAAAAAAATCTTCATTTAAACAAATTCATTTAAAGTCACATCAGACTCTGAGCACTGGGAAATTTTAAACCCAGCTTTAATCAGGCTCTTAGAATTGCTAACAATCCTTAGAGTCTTCTAGTCCTATGTCTCCACTGTTGCTTATATCCTTCAGACAAATACTCTAAGTGACTGGGTTGTCATGGGGTGAACATTTCTGGTAGGACAATTATCTCCTTCTGAGGCAGCCCATTCTTTAGATAACATTGACTCTCATGGATGCAACTTGACCTGGATGTCTCCTTTCATTCCAACAGCTCCTGCTCTGACCTTGTGGAGCCTTTCAGATGGTTGTGTTCTTGTTTTAAAAGAGTTGATCTGTGCTCCTTCATTCTGGGTGCTTTGGTGGCTTCCCTTATTTCCATGGCTCTTTTGTCATTTTGACAAGCTGAGCATGTCTTCGAGCTTGGGACAATGTTCTTGGTGACTGGTGTATGAGCGAAGGGTGAACTAGCACATCCTCATTCTAAATACGATGTTGCTATAAAATATAAAAAATCTAAGATGGCTTCCATGTCAATAGAAAAGATGGGAAAATTTCCTTCTGTCTTGGAAGCAAAAAGAAATAGGAATTATGCAGCAGGAATTCTAAGTAGTAAGTAGGACTATGGATTGTAAAGACAGCAAAATTAAAGACTTCTTTTCCTATTTCTCTCTGAAATTGACCAGAGGGTTCAATTTTATTTTTGCCATCCTTCAAATTTGCCCTTAAACTCCATACTCATGATTTCTTGACATTATTTTTAAGAATTGATGGAATTTTCCAGTTATTCTCTCCTTAGCATATTAGTTGGTGCCATCTAAAATTTATCATTTCAGAGTTTTACCTCTCCTACATTTTAAGGAAGGATGCTATGGTTTTGCCAGTATCTGCAACTTGGTTGGGGTTTTTCTCAAAGTGATTCTATTATGAATAAATCACTGCTTGGGCTTGTTTTCAACTGTTTAAAACATTGAAACATTCTCCTCCTTAAAATGCTTTAGGGTTTCTCCATCTTCGAGACACAGAGAGTAAACCTTCCAGTGTAGTATTTGAGGGTCTTCAGGACATTTCTGCTAGTTACATTACTAGTTTATTTCCCTCTGGGTTCTTACACGTGTTCTTCAATTCAGCTATAGTCAAACATTTGCTACTTTATGAGCGCACCATTTATTTCCCTTTGGAGTATTCCCTTCCTCACTGCCTCCCTGATGGCCTCCCTCTCTCCCTTCTTCACTTACCATTACGGAATGCATTTTGTATCAGTAGATAAAGAGCTACCCTAGGTTTAAGTGCTTCACAGCTGCTTGTTTTATTTAATCAATTCATCTTTGGTGGGCCTTTAAATGTTCCCAATCTTTTGCTATGACGACCAAAATTTCATTGAATATTCTTGTATACCTTTGTCTTTGTGTAAGTATATTCGTAAGGCAAAATAGGACATATAGAATCTATCGAATATATTCATAGGGCAAAATTATATGGAAAACTGTAAAGACACAGAGAATGTACTTCTTAAAATCACTTTAAGTTTTTTCTTTTAATCCCAGTATAGTTAACATACAGTGTTATATTAGTTTCAGATGTGTAGTGTAGTGATTCAACAGAGAACGTACTTTCGATAGGTATGTCAAAGTGCCCTCCTTAAAGACTGTGCCAATTTATATCCCTCCAGCATAGGAGTGTGCCTGTTTTTTCACCTTCTCACCATCATGCAGTGTTATTAATTATTTGATTTTTGTTCATTTGATGGTTAAAAATGGAATCTCACTTTTGTTTTTTTTTTCAGTTTTTTTTCAGTTAAAAGGATGTTTTTATTATTTTATTTTTATTTATTTATTTTAACTTGTTTTATTTCTTATTTTTTTAAATTTACATCCAAATTTGTTAGCATATAGTGAAACAATGATTTCAGGAGTACATTCCTTAGTGCCCCTTACCCATTTAGCCCATCCCCCCTCCCACAACCCCTCCAGTAACCCTGTTTGCTCTCCATATTTAAGAGTCTCTTCTGTTTTGTCCCCCTCCCTGTTTTTATATTATTTTTGTTTCCCTTCCCTTATGTTCATCTGTTTCATCTCTTAAAGTTCTCATATGAGTGAAGTCATATGATTTTTGTCTTTCTCTGACTAATTTCACTTAACATAATACCCTCCAGTTCCATCCACATAGTTGCAAATGGCAAGATTTCATTCTTTTTGATTGCCGAGTAATACTCCGTTGTATATATATACCACATCTTCTTTATCCATTCATCCATCGATGGACATTTGGGCTCTTTCCATACTTTGGCTATTGCTGATAGTGCTGCTATAAACATGGGGGTGCATGTGTCCCTTCAAAACAGCACACCTGTATCCTGTGGATAAATGCCTAGTAGTGCAATGGCTGGGCCGTAGGGTAGTTCTATTTTTAGTTTTTTAAGGAACCTCCATACTGTTTTCCAGAGTGGCTGCACCAGCTTGCATTCCCATCACTTTTGTTTTAATCTGTATTTCTCTTCCTTTTGGAGGGAAGAGTTGCTCCAACTACAGCTCCGCATGTCCACAGGAGTATGTATGGAGAACAACAGCAAAGGAAAGCAAAAGTCTACATCATTTTCTATAGTGGAGTTGAGTGCCGGGGCTGAGCTGTCTGGCAAGCATGGCTAGACCATGTAGCATCATTTGGTCCTAGTTAATCCTAAGCAGTTTCTAACCAAATGCCACCTAGCACATTTTTTAGTGCCTTGGGGAAGTAAGCAGAGAAAGACATTCATTCATTCATTCATTCATTCATTCAACAGTTACTTACTGCCTACATGCACCAGGAAACATCTCTGCATTTATGAAGCTTATTTTCCAGTGGAGGAGAGAGAAGAGTCACATAAATGTCAAATTGAGATTAATCTGTAAAATACTGTGATGTGCTTGGTACCATCAAAGAGGTAAAGAGGTCCATTGTGCTAGAATACATAGTAAATACAACAAGAGAGAGTAAGCCTCCAATGCTATAGAAGATTGTAATTGTTCATAATTATTCATTCTTTCTCTGTCTTTGCCATGCTCCCTGTGGGTAGGGTGTACTTTCCCACACACTTGACTTTGGGCTCAGCTACTGACTTGCTTTGGCCTATGGAATGTGCACAGATGTGAGGGATGCCAGGACTGTACTACGTGCTTTGGCCTGTGCCTCTTGCTCTGGACCCTCACCAAGAAAATAGCATGCCTTCACCTTTATTTCTGGAAAAAGAAGATGCAGAGAGCTGAAATGAGCCCAGGCAAGCCCAGTTGGACCAGGCAAAGCTAGCTTAGCCCAGCTGAGCTAGAGACGGCTGCAGTCCTCATGTCATGTAAACAAGAAATAGATGTTTGTGGTCATCTGCTACTTAGATTTTGGATTGTTTGTTACCACTGTAAAAGTTGACAAATACAAATCCCTCCTCCCAGGCTTGCCTTGGGTGTATGGACAGCTGTAGCTGCTGGCCCAGCTGACATGAGTAAGTCTGTAGGAGACGGCTGGGTCTCTTCCCTTGTAGGAAAAGGCTCTGACATGCCTACTGTTGCAGTTTCTTGAAAGAAGAAAGAGAGAGAGAGAGAGAGAGAGAGAGAGAGAGAGAGAGAGAGAAAGGGAGGAAGGGAGAGGGAGAATTTTGCTTCCAACCAAGATGAAGTAACAGGGACCAGATTTACCCTCATTCCTGAAACAACCAAAACCAGACAAAATATAGGAAATGATAGTTTGCAGAACACTGTAAATCAGTCAAGGAAAAGCAATCATTCTGGATAAGCAGGAAAGAAAATGGAGTAAGTCCTGCAATTGCCCCACTTTACTGATTTGAGAGCATTTCCAAGTCACAGTGCAAAGAGGGAGAATGAAGGCAGAAACTGACAGACTCCCCGGGGCTGAGTGAATGAACTGAGAGTCCAGGAAGACCAAGGGGACTAGAATTCTGAGGAGGAAGACAGAATGCTGAAAAAGAGACAAGTTCACAGAGGGGGAACTTGGGAGATCTGTGGAGGGTTCCCCTTAAGCATTCAGCTAAGAACTGATGCATGAATGCATATGAGGAAACTACCCAAAGCTGGAAACTGAACCGCCTGGAGGACCTGAGGCAGCAGGTGCCTGGTGCTAACAGTGGGCCAGAAAACAGTGCCCGTCACACCAGCCAGACTGGAAAACCTCAAGATTCCCAGAATAGTAGGCAGAGTCCATATTCTGGGCCATAAAATAAGTGCCATTAAATTTAAAAGAACTCAGATCATACAAAGTATGTTCTCTTATCGCAATGAAATTAAATTATAAACCAACAACAAAAGTGTATTTTGAGAAATCTCAGAATATTTCCAAACTCTATAAAACCTGTCTATATCCAAGGGCCAAAAAAGAAACCAAAAAGTAATTACACAGTATTTCAAATTGAATGAAAATAAATATACAATGTATCAAAATGTGTGGGCTGCTACTAAAGCAGTATGTACTGGGAAATTTATAGCACTAAATGATTACCAGAAAAGAAGAAAAGAATCTCAAATCAATGACTTAAACATCCATCCTAGGAAACTAGTAAGGAAGAGCAAATTAAACCTAAAATAAGTAGAAGAAAGGAAATAGTAAAGACAAGAATGGAAACTAATGAAATAGAGAGCAGAAAATGAGTGAGTATAAAGTTATCAAATTGTTTAATTTAAATAGATGCAGTTCGTTGCATGTCAATTATATCTCAATAAAGTTGCTAAATATTTTTAAAGTGTCTTGTCTGAAGAGAGAGAGAGAGAGAGAGAGAGAGAGAGTACATGAGTGAAAGTGTCTGGAGTGGAGAGAGCACATGAGTACAGCCTGAGTGAGAGAGAGAACTCTCCAGAGACTAGAAATTCCTATGTGTTTGGCATTTTAATGTACATTGTCCCTGTCTAGAAGTAAATGTAGCTACTTTGGTGATGTGTGATCAAACAAGTTAATATCCTTCATTCTTAAGGAGAGAAACTAGGGGGTTCAGAGGAGGGTATGCAGAGGTTCCTTTTATACTACTTAACCCATAAATGAGCTGGCTTATTTCCTGTGACAATTCCAAGTCCTACTGAACCCCAGCTTTACTCCTGTTGCCCCCACCTCTGTTAATGGCATTGCCACGTTCCCAATCTTTCCCATTTATTTTCTATTCCTTACCTTCCTTTCATATTTCATAAACCATTGAGTCCTCCCAATCAGACCTCAGAAATTTCTCTCAAATCTACCCCTTTTCTCTACATGCTGGCTTCTATCATCTTTGAGTGCTCTCTTTACTTGTTTTAGTTGTCATGTCAATTAACACTTCATAGAATCATTAGAAGTATTCTAAGCTATAAGTCAGATTATTTTCAAAGCACTACTTCCCATTACCTTCATGATGAGGTCCAACCTTCTCAGCAGGGTTTAAAATCCCCTTCACAATGCAGATTCATGCTGCTCCATCAATCCCTCCCTACCTTATGCTCTAAGCATTCTGCTTAATAATCCCATATGTACAAGTAAGGTTTGTTTTTGGTATTTTTGCCTTTGTGTCTTCATACTTTCTGTTTCCTCTATCTCTTCTCCACATGGCAGACTCCTACAGATTCTGTAAGACTTAGTTTTAATATTATATCTCTGATGAAGCCTTCCTCAGCTCAGAAAAAATGGCCCCCTTTTGTTTGACCCCCAAATAATATTGCCCTAGTGGCATCTACTAATGGCACAAGTGAAATAACTAACTGTAACCTGGGACCGCAGACTTGGATTTCTACAGTGGTTTGGGCTAGGCTGTCACAGAAATGCTAGCATAAAAAGGGAGTAACAGGAAGAAAGAGGGACTAAGTAGGTCAGAGTTTGTAGTACTACCTTTCTTGGAACCACTTAGAGACAAAGACTATTTGTAGAAATATAGCAATAAAAAATAAAGAGTAGCCATTCTCTTAGAATTAGAAGCATGATCTATGTTCTGGGCATTTAGATGCTTGTACTTATTAATCCCACCCACCTGACAAAGAAATAATTTACTTACTGAGAGAGGGACATGTATTGTTCCAATGGAGACTATAAACAGGCATTTAAAAAATATATTCATTTATTTTGAGAGAAAGAGAGAGAGAGGCAGAGAGAAAGGGAGATAGAGAATCCAAGCAGGCTCTGCATGGTCAGCACAGGGCCCAACGTGGGGCTTGAACTCACGAACTGTGAGATCGTGACCTGAGCTAAAATCAGGAGTTGGACACTTAACCAACCAAGCCACCCAGGTGCCCCTAAACAGGCATTTTTATTTTTTTATTTTTCTTGAGAATTCTTTATTTTTTTTAATTTTTTTATTTTTTTTCAATATATGAAGTTTATTGTCAAATTGGTTTCCATACAACACCCAGTGCTCATCCCAAAAGGTGCTCTCCTCAATACCCATCACCCACCCTTCCCTCCCTCCCACCCCCCATCGACCCTCAGTTTGTTCTCAGTTTTTAAGTCTCTTATGCTTTGGCTCTCTCCCACTCTAACCTCCTTTTTTTTTTTCCTTCCCCTCCCCCATGGGTTTCTAAACAGGCATTTTTAAATAGGGCTCATGCACCAGGGACAAGAAGGAGAGTGGTCACTACCTTCCACTGGCCAGTGTAGCCAAATGCTAATTGAAAGCCCATGTACATTTTTGTTTGTTGGTGTGACTAGTACAATTCATTCTAATGAGTATCCATCACTGTGGGAAAAGCCACATGGAATAAGAAGTAGAAGTCGGAAGACAAGTTTCTTAATTCAACTCTGTTAAAAAATTTTTCAACTGATTTATCTGGTTTGTTTCATAAAGAAAAACTATTTTAAGACAATGAAGTTTTGAAACTCAACTCTATAGTAATATTTATATTTCCAATAGCAAAGGCTCTGGCGAATGATTTGTAAGTAGAGTTTCGGCACAAAGAAGTGGAAAGTTTTTCCGTGGTATATTTGTTATCTGCACTTTCCTAGAACTGTTAGTTCCAAATTAGTGAATATCTCTCTTAAACCTGTTTTCCAGTACAAATCCTACCCTTCTGCTGATCATTCTGTTTTACATAAAGCTTAAATGAGTTTCCAAAATGAAGGAGTTTTCCATTATTTTATTTTGAGAAAAGCTTCCCAAATTAATTACTACAGGATATTGAATGATATACTTTGGTTTTCTGAACCATAAAATATAAAATAGTCATGAACGCATTAAAAGCCTTGAGTAGGTTTCCAGTATTTTCTGTATGCTTTCTTTAGTTTCCACTTCTACAATGGGAAATCTGTGGGTTTTGGGGGGCGGGGGGTTTGGTCAATTCAAACAACATTGTATAGCCTTTAACAGGGAGGGCTTTTTTATTCTCTAGATTCTCATCATTTTAGAAAGAATCTGTATCTTCCTAGAAGAGTTCTTTAGTAAATATATATTCTTTTTTAAAAAAATCAAAAAAATATTTTTGAACCTATTTAAAACTAGAGAATTTTGTTCCTGGTGATAGGGCGACTTTAGTTGGACCAATCCTCTTTCTGGGAACAATGAAATTGTTGAAAAGAGTAGAATAAATTTCTTTAAAGCATCAGACTGCTAATGAGATATTGAGCAATAACAAGGCTAAAATCTAAGTGGAAACAGGATATTAGAGATGTTAGTAGAACATTGGAGCTAGTTTTGCCACACAACACTTATTTCATACATTCTGAAAGAAAACATATAGGTGATAGAAACCATCTACAAGATTAAAAATATACCTAATTTCAACAGGCCAAGAAAAACTTAATTTTTTTGTATTTTCTTATTTAATATGTGCCATTTCTTAACCACCTATAATGTAGTTAAATTTGATGAACAAAACAGTGTGGTGATTGTCATGTGGTCATTAAATAATGTACGTCTTCAATTTTTTAATAGAAGTAAAATTATAGGGGCACCTGGGTGACTCAGTTGGTTAACGGCCCAACTTCAGCTCAGGTCATGATCTCACGGTTTGTGAGTCTGAGCCCCATATTAGGCTGTGTGTTGACAGCTCAGAGGCTGGAGCCTGCTTCCGATTCTGTGTCTCCCTCTCTCTCTGTCCCTCCCTTGCTCATGTGCTCTCTCTCTCTGTCCCAAAAATAAACATTAAAAAATTAAAAAAAAAATAAAATTATAAAAGAAGTAATAGTTGTAGAAAAGAAAATGAATGCATGGCATCTCTAGGAAGGATTATAAAGTGGAAAGAGTAGAGGCCCAGGACACACTTCCCAAGTAACAGCAATGTTAGAGGGTTGGAAATTAAAGAGAAGCCTGCTGAGGATCCCCAGAGGGAGAGGCTCAAGAGTCACAACTGAGGTGTCTAAGCAGAAAAGCCAAAGGAGAGTTACTGGTGATAAATGCCATTAGGAAGTTTGGTAAGATTTACATCAAGTGTCCACTACATTTAATGACAGGATGGTCATGGAGATCTTGGCAAGAACACCCTTAGAAGAGTGAATGTTTGGGCTGAAGCAAGATTGAGGTACCTAAACGAGAGAATGGGAAGGAAGCAAAAACAGGAAATGTAGTGTAGTCTTTCAAGTAATTAGGTAGTCTTTCAAGTAATTAGGTGGGAATTCAGAGGAAAAAGCCTAGATGGTAGTTGAAAGGGGATAGAGGCTATATCAGTTATTGCTCTGTAACAAACAACCCTACAACTGAGTATCTTAAAATAAGGATTTATTACAACTTTTATGTCTTTGGGTAAGTTGAGTGGTTTTTCTGATCTGGGCCTGCCTGGACCCACTCATGCATCTGGGGTCAGTTGAGGGCTAGCTGATCTAGAATGGTCTTAATTATAGTTTAGAAAGTTGGTTTTCTGTTGGATGGGATGGGGGAGGTACCTGGACCATGTTTCATCATCCAGCATGCTAGCTTACATGGTGATGGGAGGGTTCTAAGTCAGAGCACAAACCTACAAGATCTCTTGGGGCCTAGTCATGAATTGGCATTCCATTCTGCCACATCTCACTATCCAAAGTGAGTCACAAAGTCAGCCAAGATTCAAGATATGGAGAAAGAGATTTAACTCTTAATAGGAGGAGCTGCAAAATCCCATTGCAAAACCCACTGGTAGGGGTAAAAAATTGAAGCCATTTTTTGGCAATCAATCTATCACATGGGATGAAGGCTTGTTTTTATATTTGTTTTGTTTTTAATGGAACAGACTTAATTATATTTAAATGATGTTGGGAAAGCTATATAGAGGGAGAAGTCAAATATATGAAGGGAAGAGATAATTCTAAGAAGGAAGTTTCTGAGGTACATGGGGAGCATATGATCTACAGCACAAGTGGAAGGATTAGCCAGAGATACCAGTTCCATTGCAACATGAAGGAAAGAGGAAAAGATGGGTGCCAACAGAGAAATGTATTGATTTGGTGGTAGAAGGTTGAGTGAATTTTGTCTAATGGATCCTTTCAAATGAAAAGAAGCAAAATAATTTGTTGGGAGTGAGAGGAGAGGTGGAAAGCCTGCATGTCTATGGATCTAAAAGGGAAACTAGAGAAATAGTAGGTCTGGTTGAGATCAAGACCATGGCTTTGAAGTTTCAGCAATTAGCATGGTGTTGTGATTTTCTCCAACCACATTAAGGTGCCTAGGTGCAGGCTGGTATGAGACAGACTATTAAATTCATCCAGTGTCGAGATTTTGTTAGGCCAATGAACTGGAAAGACAATGGAGTAAGGATGTAGTAAGAGAGTGGTAGATGGCTCATGAAATACAAATCAGACTGAGAGAGAAGAAAAAATGGAAAGTAGCTGTATTAGTGTGCTAGGGCTGCCATAACAATACTATTACCTGGGAATCTTAAATGAAGAAATTTATTTTCTCACAGCATTGGAGGCTAGAAGTCCGGGATCAAGGTGTCAGCAGACTTGGTTTCTTCTGAGGCCTCTCTCTTTGGCTTGCACATGGTCACCTCCTCACTGTGTCCTCAGATGGTCTTTCCTCTGTGCAGACACATGTCTGTGTCCCAATCTCCTCTTCTGAGAAGGACACCAGTCATATGGGATATGACACAACCATATCCCATATGGGCTGTGACCTCATTTTACCTCATTCTACCTCTTTGAAAGCCCTATCTCCAACTACAGCCACACTGAGGTGCTGGGGGTAGGACTTCAACATACGAATTTGGGAGAGACAAAATTCACCTGGAAACTGTGGTGACAGTTGGTAAGTGAAGAGATTCAAAGACTGTTGGCTTTGTTGAAGTCAAAGACTTCATGGGAATGGATGAGAACGAATTGGAAGAACACGGCTTTATGGTTAATGAGTAGCATGCCTGAATTTTATAACTTCAGGTTATGACAAAGTGTAAGACAAAGCAAGGAGAGTGGGTAGCTGAAGAAGAAAGAGTGGTCATGACTCAAGAGGCCAGGATTCTGAAGGGATTTTCCACATTAAAAGAGACGTCACTTAGGTCAACTTGGGATGGAGGGTACTGATAATAGGAGGATGGGTTATTGGGACTTGAAGACTGTGAGAGAATTAGTCCTCAAAGCCCTTTGGTAGATGTGGTGACAGGCTATTCTTCCACAGGGCCTCAGGAGAGATCAGATACCAAGTAAATGGGGAGACTCTGGTCCCTCCGGACCTTCAGACTGGCTTAAGCGTGAGGACTCAGGGGAGACACTCTGAGTGTCTCAAGATTCTTAGATGGGAGACTCTCTGGAGCTTGGAGGTACTCCAGGAATGAGAGGTCTGTGAGATGTTTGTGATGCCCAGGGAAGGGATGGTAGAGCAGGAACATGCTTTGCTCCTTGAGCCGAATTTAGATTATAATACTATTCCTCACTTTATACCTCTCCCGTCAGCACACAGCAATAAAAAGCAACAAGTAAACACTGAAATATTGGAAAAATAAGTGCTATTCTCCATGTTGCTAAAGCACATATTTTGAATCCTATTCTATAGATTTGCCTTTCTGGTGCCTTATTACTATGGTTACCATGTTTTCCAAACCAAAACCGGGGACCCTTAGGCTGACAATAGGCAGAAATTCAGATTCATAGTAAAAATAATAGCATATATGAAGTGAATGCATATTATGTGCCAGATTGTTCTCTAAACCTGTTTATTTATTTAATCATCATAACAATCTGCTTTTTCAAATTGACTTTTAGATACTCTATTTTTTTAATTTTTATTTATTTGAGAGAGAGAGAGAGAGAGAGAGTGCTTGCAAGTGGGGAGGGGCAGGGAGAGAGGGAGAGAGAGAATCCTAACCAGGCTCCAAGGTGTCAGTGCAGAGCCCAACACAGGGCTTGATCTCATGAATCCTGAGATCATGACCTGACTGAGAGTGGTAGTTGCTTAACCGACTGAGCCACCCAGGCTCCCCTATATTTTGGATTTGAGCAAGTGGTATGTTTTGCAAAAATGTTTTTCTTCTATACTGTGGGTCACCTGTTCTCTCTCTTAATAGCACTTTCCACATTTTTTAATCTTATAGTCTTATGTATTATCTTTTTTTCCTTCTGTTTGTAATACTTTTCCTGTTCTGTTTAGGAAATCTTTGCTTATTTTAAGGTAATAAAGATGTTCTCCCATTATTACTCTAAAAATTTTAATCCACTTGAAATTGACTTTGAGATATAGTGTGAAGTAGACACCCAGACTTTTTCTTTTCATATTTCTACCCACTTAACTGAATCCCATTTAATGAAGTGATTCTTTTCCCCACTGTACTGCACTACCCCTTTGTTATCAGGTGAGCAGACATGTGTGATGTGTTTCTATATTTTTTACTTTGTTCCGTTGCTTTATTTGGTATTGTGAGTAAAACCTAATTTTACAGATGAGGAAATAAATGCATAGGAAGGTGAAGTAACCTCAGGCCCTAGGTCATATTACTAAGTCCACCCTGTCAATCATATAATACGTGTATTAAACATCCCTGAATTAGTGCTTCAAAGAATACTCCCCCATACTAGTAACTGGTATTAGGAATTAATGGAAGGTTCAAGTCTGAGAAGTGGGTTTGAAAAACTATTCCAACATTCATTACAATTGAGCTCTCAGAAATGTTTCTATATCTGTAAAATGAGACAGTGATGCCTATCTAGCAAGTTTGGACAAAACACAAATGAGATCCTGTATATATTATAACCTAGCATGTAGTGCTGAATGATGATATTTGTTTCCTAGTCCCTTGACAATAATGCCTAAGCCTGAAGAAATTTATAGATGAGTTTTCTGGCATTATATGTTCTGGGCAATTTCTGGATGTTTAGTTGGTTATTGTTTCTTTGCTTTGGAGGTTGTCTCTAGTTTGGGCCTCACTAGGAAAACTAAATAGGTGGGTGCCAATACTTCATGGCAAAGATAAACAGAGAAGGAAGGACGCAGCTGAGAAAAAATAACCAGGAGTGTGGCTGAACACCACCATGGCTAGTCATGTCTCTATTTTCATTTCACTTTGCAAGTACTAAGTTATCTTGAGATTATGGATGAAAAATACAGAGAAAGGTAGCAACTTGCCCAAGGCATTATTGTTAGATCAACCTAGGATTAGAATGCACAGTTTGTCCTTCAGCTCAGATTCTCATATAGCCTAAGTTGCTATGAGGAACCATGATCCCTGAAGCAATTTTTTAAATGTTGATTTATTTATTTTGAGAGAAAGAGGGGGAGATAGAATCCCAAGCAGGCTCTGTGCTGTCAGCGTGAAGCCCAACGCAGAGCTTGATCCCAGGATGCTGAGATCATGACCTGAGCTGAAATCAAGAGTCAGACACTTAAGCAAATGAGCCACTCAGACGCCCCACTGAAGCAGTTTTTTAAAGGCAATTTATACCTCCGACAAAAACAGGTCCTCTTACAGAATATTTGTTCTTCCCTTTCCTGCCTCTCACCTTCTTACCTCTTCTCATTCAACTGTTTCCCATCTCAGTATTTCCCACTTCTTTGTCTTCTTCCCATGGCTTGGATCTACCTGATGTGATAACCCTCTGGCATTTCCCTCCAGCCTGATGAAATGCTGCCTCTTGCAACAGCATCAAAAGCATTTAGGAAAAATTGATTGCAGACCTCTGAGAAGTATTTATACAGCAACCTTTAATCCTACTGGCCGTGTCTGCAGAAGTATCTCAATTAAAGAGATTGTTCACAATGCTTAAGATATTTGCAGAATAAAAATATTCAAAATTTACCTTAAAACTGCATGTGGTGGCGCCCAGCGGGCCCCAGTAGAAGGGGTGGGGGGACATAAGAGCCCACTGTTCTGTCTGGTGCCCAGACTCACCCCTGCTGTGAACAGGTGCATCCAGGCTGCCACAGACAAATGCTAGCAGACATCTGCATCATCCCACTGTCTTCTTGCTCTGATTCAATGCTCCTGAAGCATCTCCCTAATTAGGATTCCCAGGAGATGTGCCCATGGGGAGAAAATGGAACTGATCATGCATTTATTTGCCTAGTATAGAATAGGAGGGACTGACATTTCTTAATTTCAGTAATTTTTTAAAGACTCGAGGTAATGCAATTCCTCTGAAAAGCTGGGAGAACAAAACAGAGGAATAGAAGCACAAAGGATTTGCCCTGGAGTCCCATTTCAAACCGATGGTTAATGGGCAGAAGTCAACTAAATAGAATAATAAACATTTAATTGCAGAATGTATAAAGAATATATGAAGACCATATGAAAAAGCCAGAGCATAAGCCTTATACTAACCATTTTCGCCCCTACTTGTAAAGTCTGAGACTGTTTTGCAGCTTTATTAAATGGTATATGCCTCAGGCTCTTCTATTTAATAATTCCATTTTCCCTGGAATTCTCATTCTGAACCATTTTAGGATCTAATAGTACACTGGAATTTTAAGCATGTGACGAGAATGACTGAGAAATCTGGGTTCTGTTCGCTTCCCCCAATGCTTAGAAAGCAATTACAGACATGTCTGGCACCATCTAATACCCAGAACCCTCCACACTTTGAGCAGGATGCAGGATTTCTTAACTTTTGTGTCCTGGCCCCAGACAATGAATGGGGCTTGTGTCTCAGAGTGAAGAAAAATATGAAAACAGAGATGGAAGTCATGATAGCTTTCTTCACTCTTTTGAAGGGATCTAGAATACAGGACTAGAAAACCAAAGGTGCTGTCTGTGGTCTAGAACTGGAGATCTCTGAAAATTTCTGGTCTCTGTCCATGAGTCCATCTGCCCCTTTAGCCTCTCTGCCTTTCCCTCCCACTGATGTCATTGAGGTCGAGGGAGGCCTGCCAGACAGAACCCATCAGGTGCTTGTGTAATTCCAGGATGTATGTTTGCTAGCATGCTAGTTTCTACAATTCACTTCCCGTTGGCAGTGGCTTCTCAGCAGTGGCTGCAGGATAAAGCCTCACTTAAATTCTAGGCTTATTTAACACTCTGCTGGCTCTGGGCTTCCAGCGCGAGAGCTGCATGATCAACTCCCAGTGGCACTGTGGGGAAGGAAATTTTGCCTTGGTCTCGGTGACATACTCCCACACATCATCTCCTCCAGCACCAGACACGGCGCCATCGACTACGCACGTAGCTCTCCAGGCCATTTAAAAATGTGGAGTTTAACTACAGTCACAAAAAGACAAATACTATTTTATTCCACTTAGCGGTCGAAACCATAAAGACAGAACGTATAATGGGGTTGGGGGAGGGGAGACTGGGGAGTTGTTTATTGGTACAGAGTTTCAGATTTACAAGACGAAAAGAGTTACGGGCATGGATGTGAAATACCACTGAACTGTACACTTAGAAAAGGTTAAGATGGAAATTTTATGTTATGTGTTTTTTAACACAATGGAAAAAACAAACAAACCTGGGGCTTCATAAGCATGAAGTTGGGAATGAGAAGACAAGTTGCAAGCAGAAGTGAAGAGAAACTGCCACGGAGGTAATGTCATCTCCTTAGACAACAAGTTTTACTGGGAGAATAAATTTATTTAGCTGAGTGTGTGTAGGGAGCAGAGAATGAATGATGCATTTCGACCCCTGTTTGGGGCACATGCCCTCACATTCAGCTGCAGAGGACATCAAATCTCTAACTATTATGCAGGGAGGAAGTAAGTTCCCGGTGCCACATAGAGAAACCTAGTAAGACTTGTATATACAGGCACCGTCAACATGCAAATTTTACTTATTAAACACCTATTTCCTCTGTTGTCCCTGTGCAACTCAGAACAGCAAGCACATAGCCTGGCAATAGTTTGCGCACTCTTCCCTTCTCAGACTACAGCGCAAGAGGGTTGGAAACCATACTTTTTCTTCTGTGCATCCCGAGCACCCATGTGTAAAAATTACGGAGGCTATAAACACAATTTGAAGTAGGATTCGGTGAGAGGAAGCAATGAAAGACCTGGAAAAAAATTTTCCCTTCTAAAATTAAAAAAAAAAAAAAATTCATCAATGGAAGAACTATTTGTTATTTGTGGACAATTTTAAATAATGAAAGAAATTAGTGAACTTTCCAAAGGTAACAGCAAGGGGACCAAATCCTTTTGTCTACTTTAATATGTGTGATGGTTAATTTATGTGTCAGCATAGCTTGGCTTTGCTGCCCAGGTACTGGGTCAGACACCAACCTAAATGCTGTTGTGAAAGTATTGTTTTATTTATTTTATTTTAAAAGTTTATTTATTTTTGAGAGAGAGAGAACGCGAGCGGAAGCAAGCAACGAGGTGGGGGTTGGGGGGCAGAGAGATAGGAGACAGAGAATCCCAAGCAGGCTCAGCCCTGTCAGCACAGAACCTGATGTGGGGCTCAAACTCACAAACCATAAGATCATGACCAGAGCCGAAGTCAGGAGTAGGACGCTTAACCAAAGTTTCCTCTGAAACTATTGTTTTAGATGTGATTAATATTTAATGAATTAAATCAGTAGACTTTGAGGAAAGCAGATTCTTTTCCATCATAATGTTGGTGGGCCTCATCCAATTAGTTGAAGACCTTAAAAAGAAAAGACTGAGGTCCCCTAAGGAAGAAGGAATTTGCCTCCAGACTTGAGCTACAACTCTTCTCCAAGTCACCTGGCCTGCCCTGCAGGTTTTGGGTTTACCAGCCCCCACAATCAGTGAGCCAATCCCTGAAAATAAGTCTATGTATACACATCCTATTGGTTCTGTTTTTCTGAAGGACCCTAATACAGTATGAACAGTGACCTTTTGCAAACATGATTGGGAACTGATGACAGATGTGTTGGTGTGACTCTTGAGATGTTGAGATTGTAAGAACAAGCTCTAAGGGGAAATGTGGGAGGCACCTGGACGTTTAATCTCCTTCATGGAGTACACATGAAACTACATCCAGTATGATCATGCCGGATCTGATTTTCAGCCAACGACCCTCTCTTAGGGAGAAGGTCAAATGTGCACCACACTTAGTTAACTGACTGATTAGCTAGAAAGGCAAAAGTGGCATTTAATCAGAGGGGCATGTCCAAACAAGTAGCAATGTCCTTTTTTCCCCTGACAGCCTAGATTCAGCGAATAATTAAATTTTTATTGAATGCTGACTATATTTAGAGTACTGAATTAGGTGTTGTTGGGATTGAAAAAGAAGAAAAGACATCATATTCCCACTGAGCCTGCATACCAAAGGAGTGAGTTTAAGCCCACATGTAGACAGTAAGTCAATTACAATAATATTCCATAAAACTATCATTGTTAGGGAATGTCAGGTGCTATCCTAAGAACTTTTCATATAATGTAAACTTTTTCATCCAATACCAAATTTTGTTCCAACTTAAAAAAATTGGAGGTTTTTGTTAAGTGTGTATAATGCTTGTCATTAAGGAAATTCAAAAAGGTTTCTGTATCAGTGAAACATTTTGTTTATAACTCTAAGACTGACTTAATTGAGTCACTTGAGAAACTTGAACTCAGGGAGTTCTAAAGGAACCAGGCCTAGACTTTTCTTCTTAAGAATTACATTCTAACTTACATAAAGTTCATGTTTCTTATCATCAATCTTTTTTTTTTTTTTTTTTTTTTAAGGAGGCTCCACACCCAGCATGGAGCCCAATGTGGGGCCTGAACTGAGGACCCTGAGATCAAGACCTGAGGTGAGATCAAGAGTCAGGTGCCCCTTATCATAAATCTTAATAGATGTTTATCATGTAGCAGCTATTACTGAGGACACAGCCTTCAGTTTACAAATGCCAGAACTCAGTTCCTGGAGGTGAAATGATTTGCTCTCAGTCACTTATCTAACTACTTCAGCTAGTTATACAGCAAAGTTACTACTCAAAGCAAATTCTTCTAACTCCAAGAAATGTGTTCTATTGGTTGGACTGCTCTAGGTTGTTGCTCAGGGTGTCTAGAAGTGGCCTACGTGACCTGCCAGGAGTCCTTGGCACACAGCCCATTCCCAAAGGCTGGTCCAGCCTCAGGGTGCTGTCCAATGTGTGGTTTTATAAGGCCTCAGAGCCTGATACTGAAGAAACTGTGATTTCTGGCCTCTCTGGCCTCTCTTTCTTACATTACACATGTCCAGAAGGGTGAATCAGCTACAAGACAGACCCATGGGTTTAGTTGACTCTGGGCAGCCCAATTACCATAACAGAAACTCAACTTCTATTCTGCACCAGGTACATAGAAAATACACTAGAAATAGTGTCACTTAAGTGTCACTTTAAGTGTCACTTAAAGTTGAGCTGTTGGAGGAGCTCTCTACCCAAGTATCTTCAAAGTTTAAATCCACAATCAAACTTTTACCTGTTTTCCCCACAACTTAAGTTGAGATCCACAGAGGCCCTTCCCAGTCCTCTGTGCTCCAGAAGCGGACTATAACTTAAGAGGGGTCTGGAGCAAGTTTTGTTAGGATTTATACCCATTTCCATGCATGATGCTATAAATACTGTTTAGCAATTGCCACTGTTATTCGTAAAACACCAATTCCTCTTTACATCAGGACTAAATCTCATCTGTAATTTTCACAACACAATCTCTCCTAATTCAGCAGTAACTCCAGACCCCTTAGGAATTTGCCTAATGGTCCAATGTTAGAGAGGGAAAATGATATATCTCAGAAGGGAACCCAGGGGCCTTAGTAGGCATTAACATAGTTGGTGAGGGCAGGCAAAGGTGACCCCATAAGTATTTCACATTTCCCACCAGGCTATAAAATGAGGGGCCCAAAACCTGCTTTATGGGGACATGGGCTGGACATTCCCTGAGAAGGCATGTTCTATAAGAAACAAGGGGTCACCATGGAACAGACCAGGTTTTGTCCCCTGTTTAACACTCATGACTGGTGTTTGTCTCTGAGTGGGGCTAATCTTCAAGTGACTCCAGCACTAAATGTGTTGATTAAATCACTGACCCAGCCCCTGGGTCTTAGCCTTCCACCAGGGCAGCCCCTTGTACAGAGGTCTGCACTGCCTTTTGTCCTCACATGATGGAATCCTGGTTTCCTTGCCCGCAGCCCAGTTTCCTTTCCATACTATCTCAGTGCACCATGCTGACACTCACAGTTACCTCAGTGACCCAAACGAGAAGGGAATGCAAAGACTCCCAACACACTAAAGCATTAGTTCAACAACATCACACACAGGCAAAACACTGACACGTATTTTACCCACTTTCTCATGGCAAAGGACATCTGTATTTCTTTGATGGATCTGGATTCTTAAAAATTTCATTTTATTTATTTCACATGCCTTTCTAGTCCTAATTCCCTCATGTCCCCTCTAATCATAAGAGTATGAACCCAAGTATTCCTCAATCCTTCTGAGGAAAACAAAAAAACAAACAAAACCCAAAAACCAAAACCAAACCAAAGACTACATCCTTGGAATCTCTGATTCCTCTTATATCCCATATGAAAGAACTAGCCTCTCTGAGTCTTAATTTCCCTTCTGTCCCCATCTAGCATGTGGCGACTTGGTTCCTAGCCTTGTAAAGAGCAACAGAGTCATGCTTGCTTCTGCCTGATGTTTCTTTTTCTTTTTTTTTTTTTAGTTCTTTTTCATGTTTATTTATTTTGAGAGAGAAAGCACACACACACGCACACATGCACACACACATGCATGCGTGAGAGTGGGAGTGGGGCAGAGAGAGAGGGAGAGAGAGAATCCCAAGCAGGTTCCATGCTGCCAGGGCAGAGCCAGACAAGGGACTTGATTTCGTGAACCAGGCTTCATATCATGACCTGAGCCAAAATCAAGAGTCAGATACTTAACTGACTGAGCCACCCAGGTACCGTTTGATGTTTCTTTTTAATCATGGACTTAGACTCTTTCAGATATAGCAGGGGGGCTGGCTGGTGTAGTTTAGATGATGGTCTCCAGGGAGGGCAGATATTCATGAAGCCCATTGTGTGCTCGGATCCCAGCACTTCTGAGACGTGGATATCCAGGAAGCCAGAGGGAGAACAGCAACCTCACCATTCAAGATACAGAGGTTGTGCTGGTGATGCAGATGTGGTACCATCTGCTCATCTATTTCAATAGCTGTTTGAGTAATGCTTTGTGTTGAAGTTGATTGTATAAGGCAATTAGTGGTACTTGGAAAACGATTGTGAAGATATGAGTCTGCTTTCACAAGCCACGGGTCCTCACACATTCTTTTTTACATGTGTGAAATGAAGGTCACAGCTTAGATCTAATTTTCATGCCTGCCTTGGGAATTCTAGAATATCAGAGGCAGCTGTGAGTCCAGTTTGCAAGCGGACATACCCAGACTTCTGTGAGAAAAGGCAAAAGCAACTTCCAATCTGATTCCTGGGGTTAGAGTCACTCACGGGCTCAGAGGATACATGCAGGCAGCTCCCAGGGCTTTCTCATGGAGAACTGGGGCTCAGGGAAGCAGCAGGGGCCACCTGTCATTTCCGTAACGGCAGAGATGTGAAAGGACAAACCAGGTCAGAGGTCATCAGGAAAAGCTGAGTGTCAAAAGCTGGAAAGACCATTCACAAATGGTCCTTATTAAGGATAACAGGTCCACAGAGTCTAGGATTAGTTAGAATTATACTAGATCAGACTGAGAACAGGATGGGAATAAGTGAGGAGAACATGATACCTGCCAAGGTAACTGCAGAGTGTTGGTTGTTAGCAAGAAAGTAGAAGGCGGCTTGGTTGGGGCCACTCAAAGAACCAGATGCAGGACTACCGGACTACCCAACAGCAGAACCCTGAAAGGTATGTGCTACGTGGCAGCTGGTAATGACCTTCAAATGCCCTCTGGCCTGATTCTTGGACATTCCTGCCAAGTGAAATTTCTCTAATCCTGAGGCAAAATTTCCAGCACTCTATGTCCACGAATAGTTTCTGCAGCAGCTGGACAGCAAGCGGCAGCGACACGAGGAGGGAAAATATGAGTACAGATGGCTGCAGATGTTGCTAGGTGATTAGTAAACAATGATAAAAATGTGGCCATGTACCCCCAGCCCAAGAGACACAATGGCTCCTAAGAAAAACCAAACAGCACTGACAGGAAGTGGGGACCCACTTCTGGGTGGGGATGAAAACAGTGCACACCTGCCTGAGCACTCAAGCTCTCAGCTGTTGCAGCCATGTGAAGGCTGGGAGGAACTTCTCAGACTCCCACAATCCTTCGACACTCTCCCCCCAACCTCCAGCTCCAAGGCACCATATAGTTGACTCTTGAACAGTGTGGGGGTTGGGGTACTGACCCCCCGCACAGGCAAAAATCCATGTATGACTTTTGGTTCCCCCAAAACTTAACTACTAATAGCTTACTGCTGACCAGAAGCCTTACTGATAACATAAACAGTCGATTAACACATATTTTATATGTTACATGTATTATATACTCTATGTCTTACAATGAAGTAAGCTGGAGAAAAGAAAGTATTAAGAAAATGATAAGGAAGAGAAAATACATTTATAGTACTGTACTGTGTTTAGCAAAGAAATCTGCATGTAAGTGGACCGGTACAGTTCAAACCCGTGTCGCCCAGGGTGCATGCTCCCATGGCCACCCCTGTTCTCACAAGTTACACAACAGGGCTCAGCAGAGTCTGACTCCTGCATGCCTACCTGAGTCTTCTACACCTCTTTCTGGTCACTTCCTCTGTACTCCAGCCACACTAGCACCCCTTCTGTCCCTCAACAAACAAGATTCTTTCCCGTCTCAGAACCTCTGTTCCTGTTGTTCCCCTGAGGGGAAGGTCCTCCCTCCAAATCCTCGTGTGGCTGGTTTTGTCTCCATCTCCCAGGTCTGGCTCAGTGGTCTCCCCTGACCTCTATTGTCACCCTCCCCCACTGACCCATTGTTACCTCCTCACAATGTTTGTTTACTTTCTTTTCTTTTCCTTTTTTTTCTTTTTTCTTTTTTCTTTTTTTTTTTTTTTTTTTTTTTTGAGAGGGTGTGGAGCAGGGGAGGGGGAGAGAGAGAATCTCAACCAAACTCCCACACTCAGCACGGAGCCTGATGCAGGGTTTGATCCCACGATGACCCTGGGATCGTGACTTGAACTGAAATCAACAGCCCTAAACTCAACCAGCTGAGCCACTCAGATGGCCCTGTTTACTTTCTCTGATCTCTTCTGAGGGCACGTGCCTTGCAAGTCTCGCTCACTGTATCACCAGAATGTAACACAGTGTCTTGTGCATGATAGGTGCTCAGATAAATCTATATAAGTGAATGGATGAATGGGAGAATTCTCAGGAGGTGGGGTATAGGATGGGAGGGGCTGGACCAGCAGGTGGATTCTCTGTTCAAGGAATTCTGAACCATCACTTCATTCTTCATCCCCTGTGGCCATTCCTCTCTCCCCCCTCCCCGCCCCCCCAACCATTGACTTGATACCCTTGTTCCTATTATCTTGAGCTGGTTAAGGTACCAGAAGAGGTCATGGCAGTCACACACAGCCTTTGAGCATACATGGAGCAAGCTCCAAGGTGCTGTGACATAAAGGGATTGGCAAGTGCTCTCTGACCCAAAATATCTATTCCATCTGCTTGCCACATTGTCTTTTTCTTTTTTTAAATTGAGATCTAATTGACATCACGTTGTCTGAAATCCTTCCATTAGCATCACAGTCACACTTTTTACTTTGGCTAAGACTTTCGACTAAGACGTTGCCTCCCGAGTCCTCCTTTTTCCAAATGTGAAAAAGGGAAACACAACAAGTTGTCACCAGCTCCTTACAATTAACTGCACAGAGCACTGGTTGGAGCTGCCCCATCCCGGGAGCCACCTGATCCTGCCTGGGACTAAAGCAGAGCCAGGTGGAGCACCTGATAAAAAAAGTCCCAAGAGACCTCCACCTCCACCCTAACGACAAGCCCAATATAATATGCTACAAAATCATCTTTCACAAACAAAACATTTGAAGCAACTGGTGAATGGAGTCCAACCGAAGCCCAACACAGCCCAGCGCCAGTTCAGCTACAGATCAGATTGCCGGGCCCCCCCCTTGCGACACCCCCTCGCAGGTGGCGGGCCAGCTGTAAGAGTTTAGCTTCATGTAACTTCTCCAGGAGGTCTCCTCCACAAGGGTAAGAATGACAGGACTGGGCCAGATGACAGCCCTGAACCTGCCCAACCTGCCTCACAAGGTCATTATGAAGATGGAATATGATAAAGACTGTAATCTGTCCTGAATTACACAAACATAAGCATTGACAGTGACTTAAGCAGTTTTGCCCGGGGCTCTTCTTTCCTCTCTCAAATTACTTTGAAGAGTTTCCAAGAAACAAACAAACAACTCAGCCCAGATGGACACAACACTTGGAACCAGCACAATGTAGGCTGGCACTTCAGGTGTAACTGTCAGTGTTTGTTCACCAACTTTGAAAATCACTCTTTTTAAGAGGGAACACTTTACCCCTCCTGTTCTTGGGCTTCTCACTTTTCCTTCGCCCCACCCCCACTCCCCACTCTCTTTCTCTGTGTAGCTTCCAAAGTCTGCCCCACTGACCTGAAGAAGCATCAGTCTTGAGCAGGAAGCCAGCTCTCATCCAGGTCGACCTACAGGAACCTGCCTACTTCCTGGGGCACTGGGGTTCTGCCAGCGCCTGTAGGAGGCTTTACTGCAGTCCTCCGCAAGCCTGTGCTCACGCAAACCAGCCAGCCTTTTCACGCAGGTGTTTTCACTTTGTAATACACAGTAGCCCTTTAAATGCATCACGCCTAGTTTTCATTTATGCCTGAAGTTTTTTGCTCTTGATTTTCTTGTTTTATTGGGTTTGGTTTTCAAGCCAGTAAAATACATGAAGCTTTCTATTTTAGTAGCTAAAGCTCTGGAAGTGTTTGTTTTATTTTATTTTTTGTAGCCCATGGATTCTTTTCCACAGCCTTGATCTAATTCAAGATCTAATCCATCTAGTCCCAGAGATGGACTGCATTCATACTTACTTTAGGCAGCATAACCAGAGCAGCTAATAACTAGGAAAGAGTTCATTCTGAAGAAAAAAACATAAAGTCATAAAGGAAGGGCAGGGACTGGCTCTTCTAACACACCCATTTTACAGATGAGGAAAGTGAGGTTTGAAGCTCACTCAAGTGATTTGACCAAAGGCACACCACTATGTAAGACTAGCAGAGATGGTCCTAGAACTGTGGCCTGTGCCTCCGGCCCCACATCATTTCCACTGTGTAGGATGACAGGGTTGCTTGGGCAGGGACAGCCAAGGTGAGGAAGATTACACAACTAGTGTATCACTTAGGATTAAGTTCAGTTGTCAAACAACAGGAAATACGTGCAAGACGGTAAATATATATATACATATATATATGTATATATGTACGCATATATATGTACATATACATGTACATATATATACGTACATATATATATGTGTGTGTGTGTGTATACACATATATATTTCTACAAAAAGAAAATCAAAAGGTAACTAGTCCAAGATGAGCGTGGAAGCTCCATTATGTCATTGGGCAATCCGGGTTCTGTCCAGCTTCTCTATCCACCTTCTTTAGTGGGTGATCACTGTCCTTTTGCTGTCAGGACAGCTACCAGATTTCCAGCCATCATAGCCATGCTTCAGGCAGGAAGAAAGGGAGGAACAAAGGGAAACAGACACTCAAGCTAGTGGAGTTAGTTCACTTTCAAGGACTTTCCAAAAGTCCCATTCCATGCTTCCTGTTTGCCCTTAATCAACAGTCCTGTGCCATATGATTATTTCCACCTTCAGAGAAGGTAGACACATTATCATCTTGGATAAAACTGGGGTTCTGTGAGTAAGGACGAGGAAAACATCTTTAGGAGGCAACTAGCAGTCTCCCTGAATGGGGAGGGTTGGCTTTAGGTGCCACTAGGGATCAATCCGTTTCCATCACATGGGAAGAAATGTGGAGGAAAGAATCAAATCCAGTGGGAAATGTTCAGGCCACATTTGACTTAATCTCTTGGTAGTCTTTCAAATACTTGATCGCTCCCTCCTTGTGAAGCCCCTATTTTCCCTCTGGTTTCCAGGAAATCGCGTCCTGGTTTCCTCCTCTGACACTGGCTTTTTCTTCTTAGCGTCCTTGGCTGGGTCCTTTTCTCTCCCTGACCTCTGCTACTGAAAAAAACAGGGCTCAGGCCTTAGACGCCTTCTCAATCTAGTTTTCTCCCTGGAGGTCTCGTCCAGCCCCTGATTATATATACTTTTTATATGCCAAAGACTCCCCATTTTTTAAATCTCTATTCCTGTCCTTGACCTTCTAGTTTTATCTCTCTGGTGGCCTAAAATCTCCACTTTGAAGTTAGTAGTCCTCTCAATACTAATAGACACAAAACAAAATTTTGTATTCAGCCCCCAAAACGGATTTCTTCCTGTGTTCTCCTTCTCTATAATACCAACACCATTTACACACACATGCCGAAGCTTCAGGGTCACCCTCTCGCCCAACGAGAGACCTTCAAAGTGCATCTGGAATCTGACTACTCACCAAGTGCAGCGCTACATTCCTGGTCCAAGACACTGCCAAGTCTATGCGGTTGTGTCTTAACTGGCCTCCTTGTGTAATGGTTAATTTGATGTGTCCTCTTGACCGGGCCATGGGAACCAGATATTGGTTAAATATTCTTCTAGGTATGTCTGTGAGGGTGTCTTTGGATGAGATTTATATTCAAATCATAGACTGAATACAGCACATTTCTCTCCCCAGTGGAGGTGGGCCTCATCCAATCCACTAGAGGCCCAAATAGAACAAAAAAGGCTGAACAAGGGAGAATTCGCTCTCTCTGACTGCCACTGAGCAGGTCACTGGTCTTCTCTGGACTGTGGACTTTGACTTGGGGTTTTCCATCCTGTGACTGGAGGATTCTTAGCCTCCATAACTGTGTGAGCCAATTCCTTATAATAAATAAACACATAAATGAATAAACTTAAATAAATTCTGTTGGTTCTGTTTTTTGAAGAACCCAGAATAATACCCCTCATCTTCTATAGTCAGTTCTTCTCACTGCAGCTAGAGTGAGCCTTGTTAAATAATAAATTCAACCAAGTCCATTTTAAAGATCTAACTGGATTTATTAGTAAATTCATGATTGGAGCAGCATCCCACCCGGCAAGTAGAGGGGAGTTCTATCAAGATGCAGGAAAAGGAAAGGTTTTTAAAGGTAGAAGGGGAGTGGAAATAAGGAAATTATGAGCAATGAATTCATCGTTCTAGGTGAGGTTGCCCTCTTAAGGGGGACAGAAGGGGTCTAGCAGGAAATTTCCTAGTGCTGACTAGGAAATTCCCAGGTTGACTGGTTAAATGTTACATTCCTGGGAAGTTGAAACTGAAGTTAGATTTGGTATTAAGTCTTGGTTTACTGACTTGTGGCCTAACCTAAGTGACCATTTTGGACTTGTGGTTTTCTTTTTAACAGCCTAGTAAAATGTAAATCAGGTTATGTACTTTTGCTCAATACTAGCCAATGGCTTATAGGATCTTCATTATCCTTTCTAACTGCACCTCTATTTTTTCCTTCACTAATACTTCTCAATCCACACTTGTCCTAACTGTTGTTTCTTATACACACCAAGCATATTCCTGCTGAAAAGTCTTTGCACCTGCTGTTCCCTATTCCTAGAATGCTTTGCCCTCAGATCTCCACATTGTTCATTCCCAAAGTTGATTCAGCTCTCTGTGCCGATAAGTCCCTTCAGACAGATCTTCCCTGCTGGACTGATTCTTGTGATTCTTCATCCTCTTACTCTTCCTCATTTTATTTCCAAGGCATCTATCACTACCTAATATTATATATATTTTGTACACATTGATTTACTTACTTGGTCTTTTTTTTTCTTCCTTCCTGTTTCTTTTCTTTCCTTCTTTTGCTTTCTTTCTCTCTTTCTCTTTCTTTCTTTTCTTTCTTTCCTTTTTTTCTTTCTTTTCTTTCTCTTTCTTTCTTTCTTTCTTTCTTTCTTTTTCTTTCTTTCTTTCTTTCCTGCTTGCTCACTTGTCTTTTCCATGAGAATGTATGCTCTATAAAAGCAAGGACTTGGTTTTGTTCAACACTACTCTATCCCTAATGCCTTGTTATGTAATAAGTTGTAATGAACTGAACATTTATGTCCTTCACCCCTCTAGGGTCATATGGTGAAGCCCAAATGTTTAATGTAATGGTATTAGGAGGTGGTGTCTTTGGTACTATGAGGGTGGAGCTCTCATGATTGGGATTAGTGCCCTTATAAAAGGTATCCAGAGATGTCTCTCACACTTTTGCTGCCATGCAAGGATACAAGAAACAGGAAGCAGATCTCACCAGGACCCAACCATGTTAGTACTCTGATCTTAGACTCCTAGCCTCCAGACCTGTGAGAAATGAATGTTTATTGTTTGAGTGACCCAGGCTATGGTAATTTGTTATAACAGCCTGAACTGACTAAGACATAGGCATTTAATGAAGATTCCTTGAATGAATGATTGAATTCATAACAGAAAAAAATGTTTAGGAGACAGACATTAACCATAATATGGCTTTTGAGTCTTTCTTAGGGAGACTTATATAGGGTTTTAGAACACTATTCTTTTTTTTTTAAGTTTATTTATTTTGAGATGGGGGAGGGGCAGAGGGAGAGTGAGAGAGAATCTTATGCAGGCTCTGCACTGTCAGCACAGAGCCTGATGTAGGGCTCGATCCTACAACTGTGATAGATGATATCAAGAGTCAGACACTTGAACCAACTGAAATACCCAAGTGCCCCTAGAGCATTATTCTTTAACTTACACAGAAATCCAAAGAGACAGGTGGATCATGTGGGAAATAACATAATAGGAATCCTCTGGTGAAAGACATAACATGCCCTATTTACATTAATACTAATTTCTTCCATCTTATAAAGGGCACTGCTGGCTTTCAACAATATAATCCCTATCCTGCAGGTGCTGGAAATTCTGGAAAGTAGAATGTAAAGGTGCTGCTTTATCTTTCAAATGGCTTTGAAAATATAATGCAAGTCTAAGCCCAAGAAACATGAGAAAGGATTATGTTTTAATCTACAGAGGCGTTGCTACTCTTGAATTTTAGGAACTGACTGGGTTCCTAACATCAAACTCTCTCTAGCAGAAGGGATAAGGACACCATGGGCTTTCTGACCAAGCTGCTTCTTGAACAAAGATTTAGGGTAATTGTAAGAAGGGTACATACATAGAGTAGGAATCAGAGTATTAGTGTGGCAAACTGAGAAATAAGAGCAATTAGCCTGATGGTTAAGGTTCTAGAAAGGTCAGTGAACCACAGTGAGTCAGGTCCTATATGACAGTGAAAAATATACCTGATCAGGAAGCATAAGGCAGGCTGAGGGCCAAGCACAAGCTAGCACAACCACTCCCCACCACCCCCTGCCCCAGGTAGGATATGTGCCATATTCCTCAGCACTCCTGGCTGCCCAAGAACAAAGGAAAGGAAAGAAAACAAATGTTTAACTGATAGATCACAGTCATGCAGGATATGTGAGTCTCCATCAGTTTACAAATGTCTTAGTAAATTATAAGAAAAAGGCAATCTTATCAATAGCCTTATAGTAGAGCCCCTCCCTAAGGAATGTGCTGAAAACCTCAAGACAAGGGAAGGCAACCTGGCTCAGTGCGAGTGCTTAACGTTCTCACATTCTCACGACTCTGTAACATAGACCACCCGTTCAGACTGTGTGTTACCATATATGGGAGACAAAGGAGCAAAAATTATATAAAAGGCAACCTGCACTGGGGCTCAGCCTTTTGGGTCTTAACCCACTGAGCCCGTGCAGGCACAAATAAAGCTGCTTCCTGGAAAGAAAAGCCTTTGTGTCATGACTCTCTGTGTCTCCCCATACAGCCTAATCTCCAGAAGCCTATGGACCCAGTTTCTTGGAGCCCCAACATTACCCTCCCCTCCACAGTGATATGGGGAACAAAGGTAAGAAGGAAATGGCAGATAAAATTAAATCTCCTTATAAACTGCAGCCCACTGACAAATACTTGAGGCAAATACAAAGTGATGGGGCTTTGCAGGGATGGTGGGGTTTGGAGCCAACGGCCAAGAAAGAATTCTTGAAGATGTCTTTGGTGCAAAAAGCGTTATTTTATTAAAGCATGGGGACAGGACCTATGGGCAGAAAGAGCTGCACTGGAGTTGTGAAGAGTGACTGGGTTATACACATGGAGTTGGGGGAGATAAAGTCAAGAGGAAGTTTCTTAAAGGGGTTTTCATCAAACTGAAGTTGTTTTAATCTCTACCAAAGCATTATCATTAAGACAGTAGGGAGTTCTTGGAGATTAGGCTATTTGATAAGATTGCCCTTTTCTTGTAATATTACTAAAAGATTTATAAACTGAGACTCTTATCAGTTTAACCATTTGTTTTCTGTCCTTTGTTCTTGGGCAACCAGAAGTGCCTGAGGAATATCACACATATCCTACCTGGGGAGGTGAAGGGGGTTGTGCTAGTTTGTGCTTGGCCCTCAGCTTGCCTTATGGTCCCTCATCACAGAGTAAAACATTTCTCCAGAACTCCATACTGTCATAATGTTAATGCTTTGCTAGAGGGAAAAAAAACCTTAGCTTGACAATAGCTAGCCCTCCAATAATCTGTGAGTCTTCTTTTTCTCTTGGTGGGGGGCACAAGTGAGCAAGGGGCAGAGAGGGAGAATCCCACAAGGGGTAGAGAGAGAAAGAGTGGGAGAGTGGGAGGGAGAAGCAGGGCTCACCCAATGCAGGGCTCGAACCCACCAAAAGTGGGGCACTAGCTCACCAGATGTGGGACTCATAGACTGTGAAATCATGAGCCACCCAGAGCCCTCTGTGAATCTTCTTTAGCATATGAAATCCCTTTAGAAACTTCCTATTGACTTATCTCCCTCAACTCCAGAAATGGTCACCCTTCACACTTATAACACAGTTCTTTCTGCCCACAGCTCTTTCTGTCCCCATGCTTTAATAAAATCACCTTTTTGCCTGGGTGGCTCAGTTGGTTGGGCGACCGACTTTGGCTCAGGTCGTGATCTCGCCATCTGTGAGTTCGAGCCCCACATCGGGCTCTGTGCTGACAGCTCAGAGCCTGGAGCCTACTTCAGATTCTGTGTCTCCCCCTCTCTCTGTCCCTCCCCTGTTCACGCTCTGTGTCTCTCTCTCAATAATAAACGTTAAAAAAAAATTAAAAAATAAAATAAAATAAAATCACCTTTTTGCACCAAAGATGTCTTGAGAGAATTCTTTTTTTGACTGTTGGCTCTGGACCCCCACCACTCCAAAATCCTCTCATACCCCAGCATGAGTGGAAAAGTGCCAGAAGAAAAAGTCACAAAAGACTCATTGTTGTTAAAGCAATAACAAGTGCTCTCTCTTAAAGGTTAGTTCACAATTCCAAGGTGGCATTTATGAACGTGAAAAGATAGTACTAGAAGAAATCGTGAATGACTTGTTTTTTACTATTATTTTAGGGTGAGGAATGTTCTTAGAAAGAAACAAATCCCAGAATCTACAAAGGAAAATAATGACAATTATGTAAAAATATAATAGGAAAAAACTTTGTTAAAAGGTATAACACAAACTGGGAAAAAAAATATTTGTCCAACCTACAACCAAACGTGAATTTCCTTAGCATATAAGGAACACTTAATAAATAAAGAGAACGGCCCAAGAGAAAAATAGACCAAGGACAAAAAAGTAATTAAACTGCGAATAAACACAATTATTTTTTAATGAGCAAACTCAACTCACTGGTGTATAAATAAAATACAATTTTTATTTTTCCAAAAGCTGCTGTGAACTGTACCATCTTGATCACCTTCCCCATTCCTTGTCACCCACTCCTACATGTTCATAGTTAAGCTAACTTGGCAATATCTCAACCTAATTCCACAAGTTCTCAGTCATTAAAATAATCTCATTCTAGTTCTTACATTTTGGTCGTGTTCATTTATAAAATTTCCGTCTCCTATGTGATGAAAATCTTAATTTATAAAACTTCAATGTCCAAGGGCCAGTTCGACCTGGCCCCCTGCCCCCCCCCCTCCAGCACAGGCTGAGGGGAGGCGGGGAATGAGGAAGGGGGGGCTCTGCTGTCTCACACGCCAGGCCTGTGGGGGAGAGGGCTTCTGCTTTTAGGCTGAAAAGAGGAATGCTTCTGTCTGGGGCAAGGTTGTCCCTTTCTCTAGAAAGTTGCCACCTTATTCTCTACTACTAATTGGCCTTGACTTCCATAAATGGGGAAGAGGGCTGGAGCCAGCTCTCCAGGCAACTATAATTTGATTCTTCTAAGGAGACCCCTGTCAGAGCCTTCCTCTACAAAGTGAGAGCTCGGGGAGGTCTAGGTAAGGCCGGACCTCTTTCTCACGCACTCACCTTTACATCAGCCTTGAAAGAGGACTTTAGCTGCCTCTATTTTAGCCTCAAACTTTCCGGTTGTGTTCTTCTTTCTAGCTTGTCTCTAGGCTCAGGTGGAATACCCAACAGGCGTAAGATCCCCTGATCAGGAACTAGCCCCTCAAGCAATAAGGACTACCTTAAGCCAGCAAGACCCCACCCGTGACTGACTCCAAGACAACGATGGATTTGACCTTCACTGCCTACCTGCACGGACCCACCCACCTTTGCCCCACATTTTCCTTATATACACGTGGAAGTACTTTTGTCACTTTGGAGACAGTCTTTGGGATGTTAGTCCTGTCTTTCTAGTGCTGGCCTCACTGAAATAAATTCCTTTCTCATTTCAACACCACTTGTCTCTCTGCCTCTGGATTTTGTCAGCAGCCAGCAGCCAAACCTGGTCTGATTGGAACCCAGGTGCTCTTGCACCTGGCCCCTGGCTCCAGCCTCAGGGACAGACAGGAGGTCTGTGAAGGTCAGGGAAGCCTGAGAAGGCCTCCCACTCTGCATCCTCCTCCTCCCATCCCAAGGCAACTTCGGAGATGGAACATTGGGAAGTCCTACCCACTGCAGTGAAGATATTTTTAATAATTTTTATTTTGAAACCTAGTTCTTAAAAGCTTGAAATCAAGAATAAAATGTATTAACTATTTATTTGCAGTCAGGAAGTGGGGTAGGTACGTTCTGGGGAGGGGGAAGCCACCCACTCCTCCCATATCCTTCCCATGCCAGCAGCTGGGCCGCTCCCTACTCCAGAGGCAGAAAAAACCTAAAATGAAACCGTTCTTTTCATTGACTGGTCAGTAGCCTTGAAAGAAATTCTCTGATTGTAACCTGCTTTCTCTCCTACCTCTATCAAAAATCTTTCTAGTAAGAAACCCACTATACTCCCAAAGCCTCAAGCCCTGTGTTTGTATTTAGAGAAGAATATACCTGTATGCTGACATAAACCTCAGTTTACAAAGTTAAGTATACGAGAAATCTCATCTGTTTTATAACTATATTAATTTAGTTTTTATTGAGTCCCCACGAAGCTAACCTGGCAATAAATTCAAGCCTGGCCCTTTTCTTCCATTCTGCTCTTAGGCCACAGTAGTCTTTTTGGAGCTTCTGTCTCTCTCCCCATGATGGCCTTACCCCCTCCCCTCAAGCCCTAATCTCCTCAACTGGTAAAATGCTTCTAGGAAGGGGAGCCAGGGTGGCTCTGTTGGTTAAGCATCAGACTCTTGATATCAGCTCAGGTCATGATCTCACAATTTGTGGGTTCAAGCTCCACATCACGCTCTGAGTTGACAGCACAGAGCCTGCTTGGGATGCTCTCTGCCCTACCCTCTCCCACCTCAAGATAAATAAATAAATTAATTAAAAAAAAAAAAAAAGAAAAAAAAGCTTCAGAGAAAACAACCCCAAAAAGCCCCTAAGCTTCCACAGATTTTCTCCACCCTTCTTCCTTGGAGAAAATGATAACACCTTGTTATGAGCAGAGATGGAGGTGGAGAAGATTAAAAAAAAAAAAAAGAAGAAGGAAAGTATGGAGAAAATAACAGTCGATTCACCAAAATATTTCCAACCAATTCTTGGTCTTGTGCTCTGTTCACTCAGTGCTCAAATCACCCTGACCTGTAAGGTGCCCCTCACAATGTGGCATCAAGCACATCCCCTAGGAAGTATGGTGTACTGGCATGGGATTTTATATAAGGTGGAATTAGATGCCAATCTCAGTATAAATAAAGCTCCAAGCAGGATGGTAAGAAGTAAAGAAGACCCATTTTAAATAATCCCTCTTTACTTCTGAGGTCTGTGAATTACTCCACTAATTCATCTACTTTGAAATTTTCTCTTTGGTTGGATGCACAGGCATTTAATAGTAAAATAATTAGACATGAGTAGATTGTCTAGGTGCACAGTTAATGGAGTTTAAATGCTTCTTTCACATTCTCTCTTCAGCTTGCTTGACTAGCTGACATTATTAGCTCAGGCTGGGACTTATTTATGAATAGGCCAGTGATAGCATCATCTGTTTGTGTGATCTAAGGGTTCAAAAGTTTCACCCCAAAGAAACAAATTCTCTATCTACCATCATTGCTATTTGAAATTCTGCTAGTTAACCATTTATTTCTTTGTAATAAGCAATGTCTCTGGGATAGCTAATGTGTCCTTTAAAATGCAGTTATTAACCTTGGGAAAGAGAACACTTTTATGTGATGTGACTTTATCTGATTGCTTTTAATTTAGAAGGAGCAGCTAATACCCTGACTCCACTGGTGTCCTGGGAAATGTAGACAGTGATTACTGGCAAAATGGTGTGTAACTAATATGGCCCCCGTCTTGGCGTGCCTGAGGTTAACAAATAGGGCCACTTTTTTTTTTTAAAGTACCCATAACTTGGAGACTTAGAATCTTCATCCCTTAGATTCTAGAAATTACTTTTTTTTTTTTCCAGCCTTGATCCCAGAGGAGGATGACTTAAATTAGAGCCCGCCAGCTGACTCACAGTGAAAATGTAGGGTGACCGGGGTGGCTGGGTGGCTCAGTCAGTTAAGTGTCCAACTTTGGCTCAGGTCATGGATCTCACAGTTGGTGGGTTTGAGACCCGAGTCGGGCTCTGTGCTGACAGCTCAAGGCCTGGAGCCTGCTTCGGATTCTGTGTCTCCCTCTCTCTGTTCCCCTCCCCTGCTAGTGTTCTCTCTCTCTCTCTCTCTCTCTGAAAAATAAATAAATAAACTTAAAAAAAATGTAGTGTGAGTAAAAATACTCTATGGTCTTAAGCCACTGAAATTTTTGATTTGTTTGTCACTGGGACATATTCTAATTTATTCTTTTTTTTTTTTTTTTCCTGAGTTTCCTTCCCAAAGGAATTTTTGGAAGTCACTGAGGATTGCTTACATTGTCCACAGATTCTGGCTGTTGCTTGCCACCTCTGCTGTGCTCTAAACGGCACTGCACCAGGACTTGGGAGTCACCTCTTGATATCTTGCAGGTTCTGCTGTTCTGCTTCTGCTTCTGTGGCATGCTTCTTCTGCTCCTCCCTCTTCTTCTTTTTCTTCTTCTTCACCACTTTCCTTCATGCCCCTTTGGTAGCTCTCCAAGATACAGCTAAAAGAAAGATGAAGACTTCAAAATATTTACTGAAGACTGAGGACAACAGTAAGGAAGTGGTGTCCAAAAAAAGAAAAGTTAAAACTATATGCAGGGTATTGCTCTTAGGGTGTGAGAACATACAGCCTTCCACAAGGGATATCCTCCTAATGACTGTCTCTCTCCTCAGCTTCCTCCACTGTTAAAGTCACAATTTTATTTCCCACCAAGAAAAGGACCACTCACCATGTCCAATCCACTCGTGGACCCCATTATCAACATAAAATCATCTCCAGAAGTTCAACTCTCCCTTCTTTAAGAGAATCTGCCAAATTATTAAACATAGCTGTTCAGCAACTCATCTCTTAGATGAGATGGACCAATTTGTAGAAAGACACAAATTATCCACTCTGACACAAGAAGAAACAGAAAATCTGAATAGACCTACAACAAGCAAAAAAAAAAAAAAAAAGTTAAATTAGCAATAAAAATTTTTTCCACAAAGAAAAGCCTCTAGCTCATTTGGCTATACTGGTGAATTCTATTAACTATTTAAGGAAGAAATAATACCAATACCAACAAATTCTTAGAAAGTAGAGGAGGACGGAACACTCCCCAATTCATTTTTTCAGGCCAGTATTAGCCTGATACCAAAGCCAGGTTAAAAGCATCACAAGAGAAGAAAACTAGGCTCACAAATACAGATGCAAAAATCTTTGATAAATTATTAACAAAACAAATGCAGGAAACTATAAAAAGAATTATGCACCATAAACAAATGAGATGTATCCCAGAATGTAAGGTTGGTTTGACACAAAAAAATAATTAATGTAATACCTTATATAAATAGAAGAAAAGAGGGGGAAAAAAGACCATCCCAATGAAGCAGAAAAATCACTTGATAAATTCCAATACTCATTCATGATTAAAAACTTTTAACATACCAGTAATAGAAAGAAACCTATACAGAAACCTTATAGAAAGGACTTCTATAAAAACCTACAGCTAAGACATTCTTAATGTGAAACTTCGAATGCTTATTCCTAAGATTAGGAAGACAAAGATCCACTTCAACCATATGTGGTAGTTGGTTTTATATGTCAACTTGGCTGGGTCACAGGGTGCCAAGATGAAACATTATTTTGGGGTGTGTCTGCGAGGGTCTTTCCAGAAGAAATTAGCATTTGAATTGGTGGACTCAGTGAAGTATATTGCATCCCCCCCAACAAAGTGGGTGGGCATCATCTAATCTGTTAGGGACCTGAATAGAACAAAAAGTGGAGGATGTGAGAATTCATTTACTTCCTGCCTACCTGCTTGAGCTGGGACCTTAGTCTCCTGCCCTGGAGTTGGAATTGACACCATCAGCTCCTCTAGTCCTCAGGCCTTTGGACTCAGGAATTACATTTCTGGTTTTCCTGGGTTTCCACCTTGCAGATGGCAGATTGTGGGACTTCTCAGCCTCCATAGTCATGTGAAGCAATTTTTCATAATAAATCATCTTTCTGTATCTACATCATCTATCTATATCATCTATCTCTCTTATCTGTATATCAGCTATCTATATATCTTCTTTCTATATGTACCCATACGTACATCCTATAGATTCTGCTTCTCTAGAGAACCTTGGCTCGCACATCACTTCTATTTATTTTTTTAACAGTTTTATTAATAATTTATTTATTTTCTGATTTACATCCAAGTTAGTTAGCATATGGTACAGCAATGATTTCAGGAATAGATTCTTTAATGCCCCTTACCCATTTAGTCCATCCCCCCCACTTCTATTTATTATTGTACTAGAGGTTCTAGCCAGTGTAACAAGGCAAGAAAAATCATGTAAGGGGCATGTTAAAGCATACAGATTGGAAAAGTAGAGATAAATTGTAAATATTTGCAGATGATGCACTCTTTTGTGTAGAAAACCACAAGGAACCTACAAAATCTGTTACAACTATTAAGTGAGCTTAGCACTGTCATAGGATTACAAGATGAGTGTGGAAAAATCAATTGTATTTCTATTTACTAGCAACCAACAGTCTGAAAATGAAATGAAGAAAACAAACATATTCATAATGGCATCAAAAGGAATAAAATCCCTAGGAATATTTAACAAAAGAAATGCAAGACTTATCTAATGAAAACATAACATTGATGAAAAAACTTTAAAAGATCTATATAAATGGAAAGATATACCATGCTTATGGAATAGAAGACTCCATATTGTGAGGACTGCATTTCTCCTCAAATTGATCTATACATTCAAAACAATCCCAGTCATAATCCCAACAAAGTTTGTTTGTTTGCTTGTTTGTTTTTTAAAGATATTTTTAATGTTCATTTACTTTTGAGAGAGAGAGAGAGAGTGCAAGCAGGGGAGAGGAAGAGAGGGAGGGACAGCAGATCCAAAGTGGGCTCTTCGCTGACAGCTGAGACTGATGTGGAGCTTGAACTCGAACCCACAAGATCATGACCTGAGCTGAAGTCAGACACTTAACTGACTGAGACACCCAGGTACCCTTGTTTGTTTGTTTTTTTATAAATTGACAAGCCAATTCTAAATTATATGTGTAAATGAAAAGGACCTAGAATAGCCAAAATATATTTTTAAAAAGAACAAATTTCAAACTTAATGTAAAGCTACAGTAATCAGGCAATGTGGTATTGGCATAAGTATGGGCATGTAGATTAAAGAAATATAATGGTTCAGAAATAAGCCCACACATTTATGATAACTTAATAATTGATAAAGGTGCCAAGGCAACTCCATGTTGAAAAGATAATATTTTTAGCTCTCTGTGGTGCATGGTTGGACATACATATGCAAAAACAAAAAAGAGCCAAACCCAAGACCTTTACCACACACTATACATAAAAATTAACTCACTATGAATTATAGACCTAAATGTAAGAGCCAGATCTAGCCAAACCTGGAACAAAAGATAGAAAAACCTTCATGATCTTGGGATAGACAAAGATTTCTTAGATTTCTTAGATACTAAAAACATGATCCATAAAAGAAAAAAAAAACTGATTAATTAAATTCCATTAAAATGGAAAACTTGTTTTTTAAAGGATACCATTAAGAGAATGAAATGACAGCCAAGCCTGGGAGAGCTATTTATAAACCATTTGTCTGATTGAGGACTTGCTTCTAGTATAAAGAATTTTATAGTTCTATAATAAGATGATCTAACTTTAAAAACTAACAAAATATTGAAAAAGATATTTCACCAAGAAAAGTATCCATATGGATAATAGTCATTAGGTAATGCAAATTAAAATCAGGAGATATCACTTCACACTTTTTAGATTTGCTAGAGTAAAAAGAATTTTCAATATTGTGAGGACGTGGAGAAATTGGAACTGTTTAGAATATAAAATTGTATAGCCACTTTGGAAAATAGTCTGATAGTTTCTTAAAAAGTTAAACATAGACATACTATTTGACTCTGCAATTTCATTACTAGGTATTGGCTCAAGGGAAATGAAAACATATGTCTACACAAAGACTTGTACATGAATGTTGATAATGACATTATTCATATTAGCCCCAAACTGGAAGCAATCAAATGTCCGGGCATCTGGTGAATAAATAATCAAATGGTGGTATATCCATGCATGGACATGGAATACCACTCAGCAGTAAAAAGGAACAGACTGCTCAGACTTGTGGCAACACGAATGAAAATCAAAAACATTACAATAAGTAAAAGAAGCTAGACACAAACGTTGCATATTGTGAATGATTCCATTTACCTGAAATTTCTAGAGAAGGCAAAATGATAGCGATGGAAAACAGATGGGAGTGAGAATGGGACTGACTGCACATGAGCATGAGGGAAATTTTTAGGGTGATGGAAATATTCTAACACTCAGTTGTGATGGTAGCATCACTATATACATTTACTAACACTTAGGGATTTTATGGCATCTGTGCTAGTGGGGCATAGTTTGTGGCACTGAACTCTTTGGCTTTAATAGAAGATTCTACCCAGCTGCTCCTCACCTCCCACCCCATTTGGGCCACCTATAAAGCCTCTTACTCTGCAGTGTCATAATGTCACACTGCTCATACTTTCATTAACATTGCTGACCAGTGCCCTTCAAGGCAAAGACAAGGAGGCTTCTCTCAGATTCCAACAAGCTGTTGTGGGACAATTTGGGTCTGTTTGGTCAGAGATGGTTTTACCAGCAGTTTAGTCTGAGATTTGTCTTCAGTATCTTTCACTATCTGATAGTGAGGTTCCTGACTTAATGGTTGACTAATGCCTCTACCTGATTGTATGTTTCCATGGACATACTTTAAAAAGAAACGGACATCTGCCAAGCGACTAGATTGGTGTAGAGGTGTTCCACATAGGGAGCATGTGAAGCCTGACACCACTCCAGAGAGCTGCTAGCAATGGTCCCAAATCCAGGTCGCTTCCAGGGGGCATTTGCACCTCCTCAGTTAAGTGTCACTCCCTCTGTTTCCTCGATTCTTTTCCCTTCTTAGACATATCTTGTGAACTATAGGATTAATCTCTTATTTTACCCACTTTTCCCTTCTATTTTCATTCCTTTGTCTGTTTCTCCTTCTATCCTGAGGATTTCCTGAATCCCCTCAACTTCCAACCTTCTTGATATTTTGAACTACAGAGGAATATATAGAAGGTTTTTTCTTTTTCCTTTTCATTGAATCCTCCTTGAGATATATATCAGCATTCAATGGAAACTTCTTCTGTATCTCAATTATTTCTAATGCAGCAAGAGGAACAATTATTAACGTATGATCAATGTATTGACTAATTATATTGGTGAAGAATGGAACAAAAGAAGAAAAAAGACTAGGAGTGAAAATACTTGTTAAACAACAACTGCATTCTCCCAAGCCGGAGGGAATGAATACTGAAACAAACATTAGCAACCTCTCAGAGGGGGAGGATTCAGGAACTCAAGAATAGGGAAGAGGAAAAAATAGCAATAACCACCATCAAAACAAGAAAGTTGGCACGTAGCATTTTGGGTGAGGGAAGAAGATGTGAGTAGTAAGATACGGGCTTAATGGCAGATTTCGTTTTAAGTTTGTGCAGTTTGAATGACCATGAGGACTTTAGGGAAGAGCTGTCTTATGGGCAACTGAAATGAAAATCTGAGTCATAAGAAGGGTATATGCTGACTCACTGGTGGATAAATCAAAAACACATAAACACATGAACAGAGCTTAATGAGGGAAAAGGGAAAAAGGGACAATAACAATAAAAGGATCAGAACACAGACGGCAAGAAATAACTGCAGGTGAGTGAAGAGGCTGTGAATTATCCTTTCAGTAAGCATGATGAGGAAAAGAAAGTGCATTGGTATAAAGCTCACTAGGATAGAAAAGTCAAAGAGCATTACACTAGAAAAAGGAGAACTTAGGGGTGCCTGAGTGGTTCAGTCGGTAAAGCGTCAGACTCTGGGTTTCCATTCAGGTCATGATCTCACAGTTCATGGGTTCAAGCACTGCATCGGGCTCCAGGCTGACAGTGTGGAGCTGACTCGGGATTCTCTCTCTCCCTCTCTCTCTCAAAACAAACAAACAAACAAACAAACAAACAAACATTTTAAAAAAAGAAAAAGGAGAACTCAATTGTATAAATAGTAGAGGAAAAGAAGCAATGAAGAGGGAGAGACTGAACATACAAAAAAGATAAAGAAGACTAAAAGGATGTTATAAAATCAAGGGCATAGACCAAAGACTTATTCTTACAAAGAAGCTTTTTCACCTCTTTCTTCCAAGAAAGATGAGTGAAGATAGGGTAAAGGTAGAGTGTGGGACATTTTCTGCAAGGTCTGTCTACATAAGCAATTGGATTGAAAAATGTCTCACAAAATTAATGCATCCATGTAACATATCATTATTAATCTATCAGTGAAGATTTAGAATAATGGTGGAGAAGTATTTATCCATTTGTTATCCAATCAGTGCACATGAAGATTCTTTGTAATATCTCTCCCTGGTCAGACCCAGGAACCATCTCTTTGTGCTTTTTACTGTCAAATGCACCATTCCTGGCCAATTTCTTACAATGCTATGGCTCTTCAGAACCTCTTGGTATTGAAACAATATAGCTATTCTTGCCTTTGTACTTCCCTGATACCACTGATTTAATGATGCTTGCATCATTATTCATAATGTAGCATCATCCATCATGCTGTCCATGAATACTGTTTTTAAATGGCTCTCTCAAAGGTTGTTATCATACTTTGTTGATGATAACCACAAATGCAAGTCTCACCCAGAGTATGAGGGAAAATGTGAATGATAACTCACTTTCTGGCCATGTTAAGTTTATCATTTGTAATTTTACAACATAAATGTAGAACAACAGGCCCTCCAACCATGTCTTCTCTTGAACTTTTTAGGCTGTGCTCACTGTATTTCTAGAACATGATCTCTTTCAGTGTTCACTTCACCATTTCCTTCCATACACTACCACCAACAAGGAGAAGAGGAGAAGGACCTGTGGGCAAAGCTGGAAGGGCAGTCCCATTCATACAAAAATGTCCTTCACTTACCTGATCAACCCAGGAGAGTATGGTGTTACCACATTAATGGAAGACAAGAAAGGACCTTGATCAAAAGGACTCATTGGTCAGGTGGGGCAATAACCTCAGGAGCTCTCAGAGGAGACAGTTGTAGCCATCCCGAGAGCTGACTAGCATAGGGTGCCAAGCCTGTGGAGGGGACAGGGTGACTACCGTGGGTGCAGTGGTAGAAACACATAGGAAAAGAACACCTACCATCACCACCACCTTCAGGTTTATAGCCTGGAGGCAAAATCACAGTCAGAACACTGACAGGCAGGAGCCTACATGTGGGCTCATACAAGGGGCTCAAGGCCAATGGAATTTCATAACCCCATGTGCTCCAGTTGTCCACCATGCCTCTGTCAAGGCAAGTGACTGGAAATAAAGGTTGGAGTAAAAGATGCTACAACCCTCTCATTATTTTCCCCAGCACCATAATATAAATCCCTTGCCTTATATGAGGCATTATATAGACAGCATTTATTCTTTTTTTTTTTTAATGAAAACATTAAAAACAAGCAAGGACTATTTCTAAACAAAGAGGGAGTTTTGATAGGAAATTTGCAGCTTGACATCTCCTGTCTTTTGCAGAAATGCAATTATGTCTAACAGGTGCTACACTGATCTTCTACCTTAAGAACCAGAGACAATAATCAAAGTCTGCTAATGCCACCTATCTCCCAGAGAAAAGGAAGCATGGCCGAAAGTAGGGTCAAGGGGTTTTCAACTCTATATGGGGATCTTTCCCAAGGCTCTTCATAAAAGGTATGCAAAGACAATGTAAGATATTCCTACAAGTTGGCAGATTTTGCTAAGAGTTGTTTTAACAGAGGAAGTAGGATGAGTAAAAATAATGCTTCCCTGGAGGGGTGACATACTAAGGTTTGAGCAAAACTAGAGTTTCAGGGAGTGGAAAGACAGAAAAGCATTAACAGGGATTGACCATAAGCAGAGATCTGATTGGCAGAACCATTTCTAAACCACGTCCAGCATCAGACCTTAAACATTTTTAAAAATAAGTTTCCAGGGGTGCCTGGGTGGCTCAGTTGGTTGAGCTTCCAACTTCAGCTCAGGTCATGATCTCACAGCTCATGGGTTTGAGCCCCGCATCGGGCTCTGTTCTGATAGCTCAGAGCCTGGAGCCTGCTTCAGATTCTGTGTCTCCCTCTCTCTCTGCCCCTAACCCACTCGCATTCTGTCTCTGTCTCTCTCAAAAATAAATTTAAAAAAACATTAAAAAAATATTTAAAAATAAGTTTCCATCCTAAATCTCTGCAGTGCATAGGTATAACTTTCACATTCATGAAAACAAGTTATATACAGCACACAAGAAAGCAGATCATATCTAGGTAAGTGGCAAAGCTAAGCTCTAGTCAACTCTGTCAGTAATTTAGTATCTGATAATGTTCCTAAATTAAGAATCAAATTTTTTGAACAAATATTCAGGGCTATCATCATAAATATAGAGTCATGTCAAAAAGATTTATTCATTAAGGCAAACATTAATTTCACACACAACAAAGCATTTGTTAGGAATGGAGAGTCTTTGTCTACTCTGTGCTAAGAGCACATCCACCTTAGAAGTACATGCTGTTTGGGCAGGAAAGAGAAAATCCTGCACACACTCATTCATGGTCTTGGTTTTAAATTGCTTTCTTCCTCATTCTTGTCACCTGGATCCATCAAACTTTCAAGCCCTTAGGCCATGGACATTTCTTCTTTCTTTCCTCCACCTCACTTGACATGACTGTTGGCGCTATTCAATTATCTGGGTAAGACCATTAGTTCTCCTTAAGACAGTAACTACTTCTGGCTATGCCAGCTAAACATGCCTTCAAGGTCAGCCTAGAACAGTTCTGCCTTGATGCTGGCCAGTGTGAGCAGCACTGCCACTGGGCTCACCTAGGAATAAGAGCAGGTCTCAACAGGAATCAATATACCTTCTGTTTGAAGAAACTATCCCTTGGGAAATGTAAGTGGGAAAATAATTTATATAAAAAATACTGCTCTGATAAACAAAGACAATAACAAAAATATTCCTTGGGTGGGACTAGCCTGGGCAGTGTGGGACTTTTTCTAAAGTCCTTTCTAGCAGAGTTAATTTAAAAGCCACCTGGTTGGTGTTGGAGAGGTCACACCAGCAAACACCTATCCAGGCTCAGGCCTCCTTCTACAGGATGCTGCTCAGTCTACAGCCTTGGTGCCTACATAGCCACAATTGGATGACATCACCCTGACTCTCTTGGCCATGGTTGATTGGGCAAAGACTGAGCATCCCATCCCATCTGAGGTGGCCACATTCGGAGGTTGGCCTGGCACCAAAAGATAGGCTGAATGTATTCATATCCTACGGCTTCTTTAACAACTTACCATAAACTGAGTTTCTTAAAATAATAGGTAGTTATTCTCTTGCTGTTCTGACGCTGGATGTCTGAAATCAAACTCCAAAGGCTGTAGGGAAGATTCCTCCCTTGCCTCTTGTAATTTCTGATGGTTGCCAACAACCCTTGCTCCTTTGGCTTCTAGATGCATCATTCTGGTCCCTGCCTCTGTTGTCACATGGTATTCCCCCTGTGTGCCTTTTTTTCCTGTGTCCAAATATGACCTGTTCTTGTAAGGACCCCAGTCGTACTGGATTTAGGGCCCACCATAATCAGTATGACCTCTTAACTTGATTATATCTGCAAAGATCCTATTTCCAAATAAGGTGACATTCACAAGTACTGGGGTTAGGACCTGAGTATATCCTATTGGGGGACACAGTTCAATCCCCAAACACTGAGTCAATCAAAGTCCTTGCCTTGGGACTATGAATGAAGAGACACATGGAACTAACCAGCAGGTAGTGGAGTTCACAGCAAAACGATGTGGTGAGCTGGAATCAGGACCAAGATAACTGAAAGCCATGTGCAAGCAGGAGTTATCTGGGAGCAGAAAAGCTGGGTGAAAGCCAAGGAAGCTGGAAGGAGAGAGAGGAGCCTGGAGCCGCCACAGGGATGGAAGTGGCACTCCCAGGGTGGCCAAGGTGGCCCTGAAGTTGCACTACATTCTTGACTTTTAACTCCAGAACCTCTCTGGCTGCATATTAACCACCCCCTGTTCTTAAGGTAGCCATTTTAACAATTTGTTCCATGAAACTGTAAGAGTTAAGATAAAAGAGTCCAAGGCTAATCTTCTTTTTAGTGGTAAGAAAACAAGCCCAGAGAGATGTGGTAAGGCCTTCTAAGGTCAGTTCCTCCAGATGCTTCAGATTCCTGGGGGTTGGGGGATGGCTGGCAGCTAGGCAAAGGAAGGCTTTCCTTGAGCACTTCTCTGGAAGAGTAATAGTTACCCACAGGCTACCAGAAACAAGTTATTTGTCCTCTAAGATAACCCAGGCCTGTCCAGGAGGCACAATAGTGGCACAATGGCTGCCTTTCTATTTCTATCCTGGATTCCTAGATTCCTGGCCAATCCCAGGGCAATAGGCTAGGATGTGGTGCCTGCTGTTTGCCTTGACCATCAATCTCCCAAACGGAGAAGCTGGCACAGGGCCTGGAATAAGCCAGAAATGACTTGGTCAATTGCCCTTTGCACTTTCAACCTGGGATTCCCCAGACCCAGTCTCTCCTGTGGCTGGCGCAGAACAGACCAATGCATAATTTCCTATCACTAGTGGAAACACAATGATCAGAGCCTGAGAGAGAGAGAGAGAGAGAGAGAGAGAGAGAGAGAAGAGAAGAAGCAGTTTATTCTGGGATTATACTATGCTCTACCCACTTGTTCCCAGCTTTCTGCTACCCCCAACAAAAAATTCTGTGTAAGTGCAAAATAACTTGTCATTCCAGAAAGAATAGAATAGATACTTATTAAGAATTTCCTTATAAAGCTTTCAACTGAATATCAGAATGACTGATAAATTCATTTTCATTTAAATTTACATACCAGGTAAGAGAAATCCAATTTGGAAGTCAGGTGGCTCCAGTTCTGTTGCTCTGATGAGCCAGGGAGTTCTGACCAAGTCTTTGAGCTGGCAAGTGAGAATGTGATGTAGGAGATCTTGGCGGCCTCTCATTCATTTACTGATCTGCCTCCCCCAGGACTGACCTGGCTGTGACTCTTATACCCAGAGGTTACAGGGGAGCAAGGGAAACTTACCGGATTTCAGGGCGGACCATCTTCGGGAATGTAAAGGAATCTGCTGCAGATGATCTCATTTAATCTTCAGAACCACATCAAGAAATAGGCTTACCAACTGAGGAACTAGAGAATCAGAGAGATTACTGCAATTTCTGGTACTTGAATTTCTGGTTGAGCAGGAAATACTGGGAGATAAATTATACTCTGAACCTTTTGTTTGTATCAGCCTTTTTCCTTGGGAAGGGGCCAGCAAATTAAAGGAGGTAGTGCAACCTTGAGATACAAAAAGTTAGGTGTCAGTCACAAAATATTTACCAACAGTTTATATTCAAGTCGGAATGTTTATGTGAAGACATTACATCAAAAAAGCCAGATGTGAAATGACAAATATAACATCATCTCTCATAACCCTTCCTAAAGTAGCAAACCTAAGCAAACAAAAATAGAATTGCCTTTCCAAATGTGGAGATAAGTACACAAAAAGTTTAAACAGGGATATGTGCAATCTTTCTGGCTTTTCTATGTTTTCCTATTTTTCTACGATAAACAATTAGTATCTATTTCTATAATGGAAAAAAAAAAAGCACATTGTAATTATCTTAAGGGACTAATCACCCAGAGTTGTGGTTTTAGACTATGGTGTCTTGGGCTGGATCAAGGCCATCAGAGGTCAATATGCTGACTCATCCTCCACTGCTAGAGTCCAAGGGGCTGAGGGTGCAGGGACCATCTCCAGTCCTCCTCATTGCTAGCCCCCAGAAAATGGAGGCACCACTGTTACTTACTTGGTGGAGAACAAGGAAGTGGATGGGAGGTTGTTGCTCCCTTTCCAGGCATCCAACCATAAGAAATACTGGCTTTGTCACAGGCACTGTGAGCACAATGACAAATAGGTCCAGATCACTGCTCTCAAGGGGCCACAATCTCATGAAGGACACAGTTTCAGAGTGGCATGATAAGAGCCGGTGGCAATGTGCACAGGATGTCACACACATGTGTGCACATGGCAACTGCCAGGAAACCACACTTTGGTGTGGAGAGGGCTTCCCAGAACAGGGGCGATCTGGCATGGCTGTGTGCATACCGTCACTCTGACACCTTGGAACAACTTGCAAGATGATGGTCGATCTGGGCACACAGTGCTGCTCATCCAAATTGCCCAGCTCCCTCAACACCTGAAGGGCAAAGCTGCTCACGATGAGTAGATAAGGGCTTTGGTGTGGCTGAAGGGTGAAGGAAACAGCAGCAAACCCCAGGCTGAAGGAACCACGTGTGCAGGGGTGTGGGCCCGTGGAGTCTATTTAAGGAAACTGAGAGTAGTCTGTGTGGTTAGAACTTGACAGGATTACATTCAGAAGGCTCTAAGAAGCCTCTGACGGGTTCAAACCAGAGTGAAATTAAGGTCAGATTTGACTCTTTTAGGAAGATCGCTCTAAGGACAATGTGTGGAATGAATGGGAGCCAGGAAATCAGGGAAGATAAGGCTTGTGGTAATTATTAAGGCACACAGAGTGTGAATTTCACCTTGGCAAAGGAGCCAGGCTTTGTTTTCTTGTCACCATTCCACCATAAGTGTCCCAGAACTCTACCTCCAATCCAGGGTTGATGAGCAGTGGGTTTTGTGATATGTGCATGATGAAGTTTTGGGATGATGGGGGTTCATGGAGTTCGGAGATGACAGCCAAGCAAATTCTTTGGTGCAAAAAGGTGATTTTATTAAGGCACAGGGACAGGATCCATGGGCAGAAAGAGCTGCACTGGGGTTGTGAGGGGAGTGACAATTTTATGGGGGGGGGGGGTAGATAAAATCAAGAGGGAGTTTCCAAAGAGACTTTCACATGCTAAAGACTTAACTGGAGGCCTAGCTATTGTCAAGCTAAGGTTGTTTTTCCCTGTAGCAAAAGCATTAACATTAAGACTGTAGGGAGTTACGGGCCATTGATTTGACTTTTTCTGGTAAACTGATGGAGACTCTTACCAGTTTAAGCATTTTTTTTTTTGTTCTTTCTTGTTTTTGGGTAGCTGGGAGTGTCCAAGGAATATCATATATGTCCCACCTGGTGAGGGGCTGCTATTAGCCTGCCCTTTGCCCTCAGCTTGCCCCATACTCCATCATGTGTGTGTGTGGTGTGTGTTGGGGGGCGGCAGGGATTAGCGTGGGAGGTGTGTGTGTTACATGTGGTGTGCGTGTCTGTGTGTGCCAGGCAGGGTTTCCGGGCACGGATGAGGCTCAGCCTATAGAGGCCGCTTACCCTGCAGTGGCCGTTGGCTCGTGCTGAGTCTGCCTCTGCACCCTGTCTCCGGCTCCACCTTCCAGGGTTGAGGTTTCTCTACTCCGCGTTCTCCAGTCCCCATTCTCATTCATCTAGTCTGTGTAAGAAAAACAGTCGGTCAGTGTGTGCCTCAGTCTTTCAGAAGCATTGGAGGTCAGACGGTGAATGCTGAGCAAAGAGGAGGAAGCCGTGTGGGGGAAGCCCTTTGTGATGGTGGCCGCTGAGTGGGGCCCCGCCCAAAAGATACATCGAAGTCCCAACCCTAGTACCTGTGAATGTGATCTGATTTGGAAATAGGGCCTTTGCAGACATAATTAAGGGAAGGATCTCAGAATGAGATAGTTTTGGATTTCAATAGTGGGTCCAAATCCAACGACTGGTGCCTTTATAAGAGCAAGAAGAAGGAGATTTGAGACAGAGACACACAGAGAAGGCCATGGGAAGATGGAAACAGAGGTTGGAATGATGCATCTACCAGCCACGGAAGGCCAAAAATTGTCAGAGCCAATAGCAGCTAGGGGAGAGGCATGGGGTGCTCTCCTCAGAGCCTCAAGAAGGAGCCAAACCTGAGGACATCTTGATTGTGGCCTCTGGCCTCTAAGACTGTGAGACAATGAAGTTCTGTTGTTTACAGCCACCAACTCTGTGGTCATTTGTTTCTGTAGACCTAGGACACAAATATAGTGACATGTGAGAAACAGTTTGGTGAGAGCAGAGGAAGGGATACACATTGTCGCTCAGATTACTGCTTAGAGAGATCAGCCCCCACACAGGCAAGAGACAAGGGGGTCTAAAGCTAAGGAGGGCAGTGAGAATGGAGGCAAAGTAGAGAGATGTAAGAAATATGCATTTTCTGTATTTAAAGACAGACTCTTCCCACTTAGACTCTGAGATACAGCTCCTTGTCAGTCACACTCAGAGCACAGTGCTGCTTTTCTCTCCCCAGCCACTTAAAATGCTCACTACATAGACGGAATTACTAACAATGGCATCTGAAAATGGAGAATGTAAACTGCAACAGTGTGTTAAAATGGACTCTTCTTTTCACCTTGAAACCTGGCAGAGGCTCTGATTGTGGAGGACAAAACAGGAAGTACCAAGTACCTCCTCATTCCAAAGAAAGGTAATGGATTGCCCACACACAGCTGGTGAAGACATTGTGAAATGGTTTAACCAGCATTGCCACCTCCAGACTATAAAAGAGAAGGTGAGGGTCACTGGGAGGTTGGAGAACCTCCTGGGAGGATTTTCTTGCTGAAAAGTATCGTGTTCCTTACAACAGGGTGTGGTGGTGGGTGGAGAGGGTATTTCCAACTCAAAGCTAATGAGAAGAGCTTAGAGAAAACCACATTTGGAGAGCTTGAACTTTGTTGCCTGACTGTCCCAACTCTGCCTTGCCTGGCAGCAGCACAGGAAAAGGGGAAGTTGCCTGTGAACGGCCAGCACTCTCAGTGTGGCAGGGTGAGAATGACTCAGGGTGTCCAGTGGCCAGGCACACGGGGAGGCAGCCGGATGGAGTCACTTTGAGAAGAACCCCTGTCCAAAGAGGCCACCTGGTGGGAGACTGAGGCCTGAGGAGTGATTCCAATAACTGAATGAACCTCTCTCTGGGAACCTGGAGCTGAGTGGGGACTCACCCAAACAGACACCCGGAAAAGGTATTACCTGCGATAGGGGATCTTGGAAACCCTGAGGGAGTGCCAGTGAGATAGGGTTGGCTCCAGTTTTTTATCATGCCCTGGGGACACCTCCAGAGATTGCAGCTGCACCTCTCAAGTTAAACGTTTTGTGCCTATTTCCTCCAATGCCAATCTTCGGGTGCTTTATCCCCAGAGGTACCCAAAACAGTGCGAGTGGTGGGAAGGAGGTAGAACAAACACTCAAGAAGAATCTTAAAGTGAAATTAACCTCTCCAGCACATTTCACAGCATCGAGTAGAGACCTGAGACCTGATGCAGGCAAGGGGAAAGGGACTGGTAGGGACTTTGAGTTTCACTATTACCCTGGATTGGACTTTCTTTTTCTTTCTTCTTAGACAGTTTTTAGTTGTGTCTTTATTCACCTGAGTTCATTAAAAATGTAGTTGTTTTAAAGATCCTATAAATAGAGTAACTATCCACTAATGCAGGATGTAGGTCACCCTTCTCAGCATGGTATTTTTCTTAAGGCAATATTTCTTACTGGATTCTTATTGCTCATACAGTAGTTATAAGAAGGCCAGATATAAGGATGTATACAATCTAAATAAGACAAGCTGATTAAGAATGTACCTAAAGTAAAAAATACACATACTAAATGTTAGCCATGTGGACAGATACATGGGGTAGGAAGAATATGTGACAGGAAGTTGGGGGTCCCTATAGGATCTGTCAAGGGCTCATACACAGCGATATTGCCCTTTCCCTCCATTACACTAAATAACTGTCACTAAGAGAGGCGAGTACTCTACACACACCTAAACACACAAGCATGAGTTTTGACCTGCTACGGATACAGTCTAATGAGACAATATTGTGAATTTTCTGTGAGACTCCCATGAAGAGTCCAGTGAATCCCAAGCAAAGAGCAGGAAGCATCAAGTTGTTTATTTACATTGAACCTAAAGGTTGTTTGGCTCTTGACGTTAACCTAAAGAGCATATGTCTCTTTTTGCAATGTTTACTTCGCAGTTGACATGCAGTTAGAATGGGGGATTCTGGTGGTCATTTCATCTAATGGTGATAACTGAAGTGCTCTGAAAAATGTGACAATTTTAATAACATATTTTACTCAGTCGCTTAACATATAACATGAATCGTGTAGAGCTTTAACCCAAAAAGTAGATAGGAGTGCATCTGAACTGTAATACTTTTTTTGGTTTTGGTAATCTATAGTTTCTACCACTAACAAAACTGACCAAACTGCTTGTTTACTTACCAAATTAGGCACTAGTCTGAGTTTCTAGAAAAATCCAAAAGCAGAAGAACTGCTACTCCCTTTTCCTCTGGGACTTTTTAGAAGCTAGACCAAAATTACAAATTTTTCAAGATTTCTATTAAGCAGTGTTATTGTTGTTGTTGCTTGTTTTCTGTGTGTAATCATTCAGAGAACAAACAAGATAAGAACTTGTTAACACTGCAAGAAAGTTAACTTTTGGTTAACTACCTATAAGGAATCAGGAACCTTGTATGGCCATTCAAAGTCAGGATTTTTTTATTATTATTATACATCTCTACGTATCTTTCTTTGTGCAAACTACCATGGCAAAGAAGTTTGGGGGGTTATGCTTGACTAGTTAAATTTTAAAAAATCCTCTTGTGGAGATTTCTCTGGTTGAATAGAAGCCCTTCTACGAAGTCAGCATGTTCTGTGAGCCTAAAGACACTGTCCCTGTGAATGCCTTTAAGCTACTGCTTGCAGTGCATATTCCTATTGGGGGAAAAAAGAGCATTAAAGTAACTCCAACTTCAATTTTATTGGCCACTTAATATGCGAAGTATTTTATTTTTAAACTTAAAAAATATTTTTTAAATATCTATTTTGAGAGAGAGAGTGCTCACAAGTGGGGGAAGGGTACAGAGAGTGAAAGAGAGAATCCCAAATCTGCACTAACAGTGCAGAGCCTGATGCAGGGCTCGATCCCACAAACTGTGAGATTATGACCTGAGCCAATAACAAGAGCCAGCCACTTAACAGACTGAGCCACCCAGGTTCCCCTAAACTTTTAAAACTTAAAAACAAGAGAGCCTAGGCTAACTAATGTAGTTTATCCAAAGCTGAATGTGGCTATTTGGAACTCAATTTTTTGGCTTGAAATACCAAAGCAACTTCCTAAAACTCTTAGGTAGGAATACCACACTTTGATAACCTGTGATTAGGTGAATTGATCAGTCACAGTTGGTAGCCTCCCTGTTATCCTTGGCAAGGGTTTAAAACATTCTAGAATAGATGCATTTTGCTAGTCTTACATGAGCCTTTTCATTCTGAATGTTTCCTGAGAGGCATATACTACATATAGGAAGGCTTCTTTATCCTTCTCACTTTGGTATGCTTCAGAACCCAAGTGGAAATTCTTCCCACTTAATATCTATTACCAGAAGGAAGTGGTTTGATTAACATTCAGCTGTATGCCCTTTGACTTATTCTGATTTATCACTCATGTTGACATGATCTAGTCTGTGGTGCTTGGTTTTATCCCGTCTAGGAAGCTGCTTCTCATCCTTGTATTATTCTTAGTACCCCTGGGACTTTGGTAGGATGCTGCTCTTGGATCAGTCCATCACCTTCTACTCTCTGTTGGAAGGTATGGGGTTGCTTGAAAGTCTTTTCCCACTGTGGGTTGGGGGGAGGGGTGGGAGGGTGAGTGGAGACAGCAACTTCCATTGTGTCTCCCTAGCCCTGCAGCTGGGTCAGTCAGGCTGGACGTTTATTATGTGATAGTCACCAGAAAGATGACAGAACTTGCCTGAGATTTCATCCAGAGCTGGCCTAGAATGGATTCACAGGGTAGGTTGGGGGGGACAGGTGAGAAGGAAAAATGTTGCACTCTGCTTATACCTACCAAGTCCAGCTCATTCAATAAACCAGCTGCTATGGGATTAAGAGGATCCGGGGACTGATTGGTCACCTATCATACAAGATGGGTCTCTCTGTGGTTACCTCTTATCTCATGTCAGGGTTCAGGATAAATTCCACAATGCCACATAGCATGGGTTAGGGAGAGGTGTTACTGGGAGGTGGGGGGAGAATTACTATCGTGCATCATCAAGGGAAGGGGAGGAAGCTTCCATTCTGTTATCACCCCACAGGGAGAAGTTGTAGGCAGAGTGCTCTATTCCGCATGTGATGGAGAGAATTGCCCCTGGTTGCAGCAGGGGGCGGAGATGTTTTCCTCAATGATGCTGGGTCTCTGGTTGGATCTCATAGTTAAACTGACAAAGACAGATTAATGGGAAAAAAGCACACAAATTTATCTAAGTTTTATTAACACAGGAGCCTTCATAAGAAACTGAAGACCTGGGGTGCTTGGGTGGCTCAGTCGGTTAAATATCTGACTTGTCTCAGGTCATGATCTCATGGTTCATGAGTTTCCTGTGTCAGGCTCTGTGCTGACAGCTCAGAGCCTGAAGCCTGCTTCACATTCTGTGTCTCCCTCTCTCTCTGCCCCTCCCCCACTCATGCTCTGCGTCTCTCTCTCTCTCTCAAAAATAAATAAACATTTAAAAAAAAAAAAAAAGAAAGAAACTGAAGACCCACAGAAACAACTAGACCTGAGGATTTTTATTCTAGGTTTGATGAAGAGTAGGCAGTCGTGAAGAAATATGGTAGATGGATGAGTGAGGTAAGTGTAGTTAACATGGAGAAACTTAGCATGGCCTGTTTGTTAGGATACTTCTCAAAGTCCCTTGTTCTTCAGAGATAAGGATGTTCCTTTCCTCCAGGTATTGGGTGGGCACCTCCCACAAGAGGGTTTGATGCTGCTTCTGGGGTAAAGGGAGGATAGGGGAGGTCAGAATGACCTTCCTGCTTCTGCCATTTTCTCAAATTCCTTTGGTTTAAAATACACAATATGTCAAGGTGTCATATTTTGGGGTAGTGAGTCCTGAACCCCATCAATGCCTATCCTTTGTATTGGGCCGATGTGAGGAAACAGCCTGCTACAGGGTGATGGGGAAATACATTGCTGGAGGCTATTGTTTGCAGAACTTGTCTGGGAATGTCAGCTGTCCCTCATGGGAAACCTTGGGCCCTTGGGAAGCTGCAGGGAGTGGTCAGGAGATAGGAGAAGGGGCCTGCCCCCTTGAGCAGGCGGTGTGAGGGCAGCCTCTTCTACTGAGAAGGAGATGGCCCGGCTGGCACACTGTCTTGGCAACCAAGAATGAGCATGTGATCATTTCCGGCTCTTCTGACCATTGCACCACAGTGCAGGGGTGAGAAAGAAGGCAGAAGCAGGGGTGAATCCTGGCTTTCTGGCCTGGACAATTGGACATCTAAAGGAGGAGGAGGAAGCGGGTGGGCAGAAAGAAGACAGGGAGGAAGAGGGACGTTTGAGGAAAAGACTTAAAGGTATTTATATAAAAAAGCATCCACTATATCCTTGGTGCACGGACAAAAGAATATATGTTGAATACCCAAACTAGTAAGCCTACCAAGTTTAAATCCTTTCCTTAGCTTTTTTTCTGCTATGGTGGGTTAGAGGACAAATATCTCCACAGATATTTATTTAAGAGAATAAAAACAAATTCTGGTCTTTTACTCCCATCTCACACCCAGAGTAATAGAAAAGGAAACAAAATTTTCACTACCCATCACATTTTTATTTATTTTATTTGAGAGAGGGAGAGAGAGGGAGGGAGAGGGAGAGAATCTTAAACAGGCTCCATGTTCAGTGCCAATGAGGGGCTCGATCCCACAACTGGGAGGTCATGACCTGAGCCAAAATCAAGAGTCAGATGCTCAACCAGGTGAGCCACCAGGCACCCCAGTACCCATCACAGTTTTAACTTTGAAATGGTGAGTAAGTTAGAGCATCTGACCCTTCTGCAAGTCAGGGCAATGAGGTGGGTTATGGTGCTAGGAACCTCCATCTAGAAATGACCGGAGGACACAGGTATTAATTGAGGCATTTTATATATATATATATATATATATATATATATATATATATATATAAGAAAGGATTGAAAATAACAAAAATGATTATCAAAAGAGTATTCATTACAATAAATCCTGTTACACAATTCACTAGAATATAATGCAGGTATAGAGACAGTATTTTTCAATGTGCCAATACTTAATGACATCCCCAATTCATTGTTAGGTAAAAAAGAAAAAATAAAATAAATAAAATAAAATAAAATAAAATAAAATGCCAAATAGTATCTCTACTATGCTATCATTTGTGTAAAAGAATGGTGGTGGTAAATGTATATGTATATATGGCCTTGTACAAGCATATAGTATTTCTGGAAAGATATGCAGGAAACTAGTTATGTTGGTTGTCTTTAGGAAGAGGCACTAGGTGGCTGGGAACAGAGGTGAGAGAGGTATTTCACTGAAATACAATTCATGTCTTTTGAACCATGTGAATGTATTATGTGTTCTGAAAAATAAAAATGTGGCAAGAGCAGCATGTAAAACCTTGGGTTTACTATCTCTTTCAGACAGTCTTTCTGCATTTGCTCATTGCCTTTTACCAAAATTTCTGTTATATCATTTTTCTGGATTCTTTTTTTGCAAAGCAGTAGAGTATACTTCTGTTTTTTCCAAGAGTGTGGGTTTGGAGTCAGACAAACACAGTTTGAAAGTTGGCTCCACCACCACCTATGTAGCTGTGGGAATTTAGGCCACCTGCTTTACCAGAATCTCAGGTTCATTGTTTACAAAATGCTCACAACATGGAAGCTAGCTTTCCCCAGAGTGAGTGATCCAAAAGAGAGCAAGGAGTAAGTGCCTTTATGATCTACACTGCAGTCAACACACCATGGCTTCTGCCTTTTGTCATTTCTTAGAAGCCAGTCACCAATCTAGCCCATAGTCAAGAGGTGGGAAATTAGGTTCCACGTCTTGGAGGGAAATAGCAAAGAATCTGTGGACATATTTTTAAGCCACCACAGAAGAGTAACTATATAATTTATCATTCAAACTCAGGCATTTTTAAGAGTGAAAGATGGTGTTATTAATAATCAAGGCTGGATAGAAAGTATAAACTGGGACTCTCCTGGGCAAACCAGGATGTATGGTCACTTAGCTACTGGTCTTCCCATAACCTCTCGTGAAGATAAATCTCAGACCGAGACACATGTGCAAATATGTATTACAAATTGACTCACAAACACTCATACTTCTTGCTCTGGAAGCTTGGTGAAATTCTAGCTCCCTGATCATTTAAGAACTCCAGCGAACGTTTTGCCTGAAAGGCTGATTCCTAGGAAAAATGAGAACACATTCTGACTGAAGATCAGCTAACTTTCTGATTAGGTCAGATAAGAGAATCTTCTGTTAAGAGAATGAATGCATGACAGAATCCTAAATCTAGAAGTTTTCCCCCAAGGTGCTAGGCGGCCAGGTTCCTCAGGTGCCACATCTTTCATTTCACTATTATGCTAGCCTTTAAATCCTCTTACGTGCAGATTCAGACAGCAGTTTTTGAAGGTCTTGCAGAAATGTCATCCAGAGTACAGCATCTTTCAAGTGCTATCCACTTTTCAAGTATGGATTTGTGATTAGAATAGTTCAGGTGTTAACAAACATCTCCTTGTGTATAGATTAAAACTAATTTAAACAGACACCTACACATCACACTACCTATGCTGAAGGACTTAAGGTAAATTTCACATGGTGTAAAAACTCAGTAACTGGGTTCCTAAGCAACCTTCAGTTTTTAACAATTCCATTAAAAACTATCGTTTCAAGGGGGAAATGGAAGTTACAGTCTAGAGAGATTTAGACTAGTAGTAACAGATGTTTTTCCTACAGAAATTTACCTGATAAAGTATTTTCTATATAATAGAAACAGAGTACATCCAGTACTGAATTACCTCCGGTTTCTCTTGAGAATTACTGCCTCTACTTTTACTACTACAGCAGCAATATTAGCACCTTTGTCATTTTCTATTATGAATAAAACTTCAAACCACTGTTTTCCAGCCCTCCTCCAACTCTTATTTTCTGCATGATATCATCATGATAGCAGCATTTGCCCTACCTTGTCAATGATGTCATAGTCACCCCACATTGTTGAAACCTGGTACTGAGGGAGAAACACCTTTCAAACACTTTTTCTGATGTTCAAGTGTGCCAGAATTTGGTTCTGCACTATCTTATAGAAAAATAATATTAGCCACATGTGTAAGTTGAAATTTTCTAGTGGTCACTTGTAAAAAAAATATATGGAGTCAGTTTTGATATCATATTTTAATTAGTTCTATCTTCCCTGATGGGATTCAGAGTGTGTCACCCCAAAACATGCCATTCTGACATAAGATTATTTTTGCTGAAGGCAGCTGGAAAAAAGCAAACATAAGAACTAACTCTTTGCCCTTCCCCTTTCTCTTAGAAAAGGAAGGATGATTCTTAATCATTGGAGACAAGACTAGACTCTTAATAGCCTAGAAATGGCACCAGAGGAATCAATCAATACAATACAAACAAACTTTGTAAAACAATTCTTAAATTCCATTAGTTTCTTCATATATTTGCCTTCCCATAATTTGCCATCTCTAGAAGCTCAAAGTTCCTTTCCTTCATCTTGTTACTTCTCCCCAAACTAGTTGTTCTTTGTTAAGATGCTATATAAGCTTAAGTTCTAACCACCCCTTTGAGTTATTCATCACTGAGTACTGCTGTGTGTATGTGTGATGCACAAATTAATAAAATTGTTTGCCTTTGTCTTGTTAATCTGTCTTTTATCAGTTCACTTTGTAGAGCCCCAGGTAATGAACCTGAGGTGGGTAGAGGAAAAAGAAAAATGTTTTTCTCCATTATAATCCAATGCCCTGTATTTTGTTGTGTTTTGTTTCTGTGTTTGTTTGTTTTTTCCAATGCCTTGTATTTTAATAGGCAGTATTTCCTATTCTTAGAAATCCCTTTCCCTGTCTCAGTCTTTGGAATCATGCTTATCTTCCAGTGTCACCTCAAAGGCAAAACAAAGCTTTTCTACCTGGACCAGATGTCTTCACTCACTTATTCTACCATAGATTATTATAATATATGCACACATATTGTTCTTCTTCTTAGACTTATCAATTGCCTTATACATGGTAGGTATTCACTAAGTATTTGTTGCACTAGAGCAGATTACACTGAATTAACTGCAAAGGAAAGGAATCTGTCTATTGAAAATCAAGCCACTGATAGCTTGTGAAACATCTGCCGTGGTAATATGTTTTCTACCTACTGGAAAACCAGAAGCTGGCTGACTTAGTCACTCTATATCCAAAGCAACTGTTAATTGGATGGAATTGCTCACACTGTGTGGTAATTCAAGGAAAGTCCTCATCATTAAGTTGATGATTATATTTTATTTTGCTCTTAGCACTTTGAGACTGTGCAGGGCTCCCCATCCTTTTTTAGTATATTGTCTTTTAGCTAGAATGTTCTCTGTCATTTCTTAGAAAACTGCCAGTTAGTCTGTATCAGGCAGTGAGGATGCTGAAAGGGATGGAATGAAATGGTAACTACTCTGACTACACATTTATAAAGTGCTCACATCTCCCTGGTCCCATTCTATCTAAAACGAGAATTCTCTCTGTGCTTGGAAAAATAGTGAAACAGCACTAGAGTACTACATTTCCTCTTTCCATCTTCCCCCACTCTGCTCATTTCTCATAAGAACACCAACCTGCTTTCCTCATAGGGGTCCCAGAGCTGAAGTTACTTACCTTTTCTTCTCCCCCAAATATGAAAAATTACCTCATACCAAAGACTATTTACCACTAGTATCTAAAGTGTTACTTCTGATTGGTATTTGCACTGTATTTATTTGACAATAGAAATAAAGCCCTGTGGGTCTCTGGCATACCATGAGTCACACTTTTTAGACTTTCCGATATGTATAAAGACCAGTTTCTCATTCACCAGTAGTATTGGACTTTGCAGAATGTTCCCCCTCCCACCCCCCCAGTAAGAGGGTAATTACTCCATGTTAAGAAATTGGACTTTGACATGACAACCCCTGGGTTAACCATTCACTGACTGTAAGATATTAAGCAAGTTAATAAACTTCTCTGAGCTTTGCTTCTTTATGGATAATACTATTTAGTTCATAAAATCATTGTGAAGTTTAGAGGAGATAACACATGGTACATAAAGTACCTGAAGCATAGCAAATGCTTCCTAAATATGAGATATTATTATTTTCCTTTGAGACAAAGTCACCCATTTATAAAATAGTAAGTAACATGCATTTTAATGCCTCCTATACTGCAGATCTTATGTTGGCTTTTTACATATGATCTTTCTCAGGTCATGACCCATATACAAAATGGTAACTGTTGCAATACACTAGGGTGAACGGTAAGGCTGCCCAAAGCCAAAGGTGAGCAGCCCAGGGGCTCCAGCCAATGTCTTGGCATCCTTGTAATGCATTTGTGAAGGGAGGCAGAAGGTGCTACCCCAAAAGATGCCTTTTTGGCATAAGGATTATTTTGACCTTATAATTTTGAGAAATTGCAGACACAGGAGAAACTCTAGCAGCAGAAGTTACCTTCTTATAAGGGAAATTTATGTTAGAAAGGGTGTCCATAACAGGAAGAGGGCTATTGCCAGAGATCATTTTTTTCACCTGGGAGACTTATCCACATGGCAGGGCAACATTTGTTTATCTGTATTTCTTCTTGCCTTCTTTGAATTGCTTTTCCTGGCTTTGAAGCGCCAGAACACCAACCTTGTTCCTAACCTCAAAGCCTTTTGAGTTTCATATTTTTGTGGGGCTCCATAATTAATTAATTAATTAATTAACTTAAAATTTAAATTATTTAAAATTAATGTAATTAACTGGAAAATTCATTTTAATTAAAATTATGCACTTAATTAAAATTGTGTTTTTCCTTCTGTTAATCTGTCTTTTATCACTGGGAGGTATCAGCCAAGAACCTTGAAGAGTAAAGGGAAAATTATTTATCCCTACATTTTATTATTTCTACATTTGGGATATCATAGTGTCTCAGAACATCAGCTGGAAATTTTGCTTTAAAGTGTTGTCCTCCACTATACATTGGAAGGAAACTGAGGCTTGGAAAAGTTAAGGCTACATAGCTCATGGGTACTTAATAAATAGTGGGGCTATTGCTGATAAATAGTGGTACTGAGATATGGTCTTGAATAGTCCTGGAAATATTTAGTCAAACCAACATATGTTTGTTATAATGTTTGTTTCAGCTATTGTTTCATTAGACTTTTTGTTTTGAGGCAATTGTCGATTCATATGGAAATGCAGGACAAGATCAGAGTTAAGAGGATGAGTTCAGTTTTCAAATACTCTTTTTAAGGTACCTGGAGGATGTCTGTGGACAATGGCCAGGAGGATGTGTGGGGCAAGAGCTCTACAGAGATGTCTAGGCTGCAGAAAATGATTTGTCCATCTTCCACCCACATGTAAGAGGCGATGGAACCCCAGTGACAGAAAAGTTCCGAGAGTGACCAGGGACATAGAGAGAAGACAGAGATCCAGACAAGTCACTTCTATTTTCTTCACTGCAAATTGTTGTAAAGATTAACATCAAGCCCATGTCATATTTCCAGGGATGAGAGTAAGCACAACAAGGGTTAAAACATTACAGAATTTTATAAATTCAAAGTATTGCTACTGCAATAAAGACAACCTTAAAACAGAACTATAGTGAAATACTAGCAAGTTTTTAGCCCTTTCTATTTTTTCCTTTAGACCTCAGCACTTATTTTAACCTTTTCCAAATGTATAAGTCATGCTCCCATTTTTGAAGAAGTCTGAAAGGCAGACATGCAATTACAGTGATATTCTGAGCAGTTGTTCAAGGCATAAACACAGCTTCAATAGCACAGAATCTTGTAATTAGGGCAAGTCCTCAACCACAGCTCCTGCCAAAGTGGGATGGGACCATGTAAAGCACCAAAGGATCATCACTGAAAAATGAAAACAGCAACATCCAAATGTATCTTTTCTTCCTCTGGCACATTCAACTCTGAATTTTCCATCTGCATATTGCTCTATCTTCTGCCCACACTGAAGTGACAGCAGTGGAGGATACTTATATGTGAGAGAGCCCTTCTGCACATCAAAACATATCTAGTGATATCTTGTAATCCCTCATCCCCTCCATTTGTATCACCATCCTGCCTCACCACAGGGGTGACTTATTTCCTTTGCTTTCTTTTAATATGCATATATTTTTTAATTTTTTTTTTTTTTTGAGAGAAAGATAGAGGGGGAGCGGCAGAGAGAGAGGCAGACACAGAATCTGAAGGAGGCTCCAGGCTCTTAGCTGTCAGCACAGAGCCTGATGCAGGGCTTGAACTCACGAACCATGAAATCATGACCTGAACCGAAGTCAGAGGCTTAACCGACTGAGCCACCCAGGCACCCCTCCTTTGCTTTATTTTAAAAGATTATTTTTTTAATTAATAGGATTCATGGATACTATAATGAAATCACAGAAAAAATGACATCAAATTGGTTACTAAACAAAATGCCCCGAAATACCTAACTATGCAAAAAATTCTATGCTAAACCTTAATATACTCTGTGTCTGGGAAACAAAATCACAGATTTCCAAATGTTTGAGAGAATTCACAAATTCTATCAAAGTCACACATGCACTGTATCCTTGGGCTGTCTCCTTCTTATTAGGCTGAGGGAAATAGGAATTATTCAAATTCTTCCTGTCATATTGATTAATGAGTGCTTTCATTAATCTGGCCAGTACCAGAACTAGTCACCATGTTAGGCTCTGGGTGAGGTCTGGGATTTGGAGAGAGGGGAATAGCTAAAATAATTTACAGTCTGGTGGATCTTAGTGACTTAATAGAATCCTGATTGTGATGTTACCAAAATGTCTCCATATTTTTAAAGAATTCCATATTGATTAAGGGACCTCAGGAAGCCAAAGGAATATATACTGGAGATTCTCCGTATTTGCTAATACTTCTTTTTGATAAAGTTATCTTTAGCAAATTATCTTATTTATCACTGCCTATTTTCAAAGAGGTTGAAAATAGCTAGCAGCTAGCAGCTAAGGGTCCCCAGTAAGGGGGGATAAAGGAGACCTGTACAAGTACAGTTAAGAACCTACATCACCAGATGATGTGTCAAGGCTACATCTATCCAGGGAAAAAGCTGAGTATTCCTGCAGGAAGTCACTCTGTGCTATCCTGAAGTGTTGCTAAATATAGTTGTGCAGCAAGCCAAGACATTAAATCTGTAGGACTGATTCATGGTTTAATAATGGATGAAATTCAGGGAGACATAAAGTGTCTTCCAGAAAGGCTTCATCTACTTCTAGCCCATGTCTCTGCTTTTCTGTAATGGGAAGACTCACCTCCAGTTACCAGCAAACTTAATGGTGCTGAGAAAAGCTCCTGATCAGGGTGATGCCCAATCATGTGGTACAACAGTGTTGAGTGGGGTGGGAGAAATCATGTTGAGGGATGGTGTTGGGACTCAACATGGACAGAAAAGATCCTTTGCAGGTGAGGGGGGAAGAAAGTAGTGTTGGGGACAGAGAACAGAAGAAACACAAGAGTGACTCTCTGCTTTTCCTGGAATGCATGGCTTCTCATTGCTTCTAAATCCAGAAAGGTTTTGCAGACTGGCTGGCTCCTCATCTCTTCACTAATGAAACTGAGAAGGAATACCAGCCAGTTTAATTAATCATGCACTCAACAAATATTTATTGCACACCTGCTATGTGCCAGGCTGTTCCTGGAGCCGGGGAGACAGCAGTGAACAAGTCAAGAAATTCATATTGTGGGTTGGGTGGGGATGGGGGAGAAACATTTCAAAGAGTAAAAAGCCAGGATCCTGGTAGCACTGATCATTCCAGTGCCCTTGACACAAGTAATCACCATTTTACATGTTTGCATGTCCTTGGCTTCCCATCCACATATTCTGCCAACATGGAACCAGTGGTGTAACAAGCCACTCATTTTTGACTCCCTGTACACTCAGTCTCAGCCACACTATTCTCATTCTTACTCATGGTCTCACTTTCTGCCCCATTCAGTCTTATGCATTGACTGCAACAGAAGCACAATGAGTTGTTTTTAGGATTTAACCAAGAACTGAGGCCTGAGGTTTCCTTCCCTGCTTTCTAGTTTGATGGAATTCCTGGCTCAACCATGCCTCCTGTTTAGCCCTTGTTTTGCTACAAGCCCTCACCTTTTGCATGCATACCTCTCAGTGTTTACTTGTGTGTACACTTCTCTGCCAGCTGTCACAAGGGACCAATAGATGACACCCAGCTCACTCACCACTCTGGTGCCCACCACAGGTGCCTGTGCTGAGAGACAAGAGTCTCCCTCCTCCCTCCCATGCTACAGCTGCAGGCCCCAATAGGGGTGATGCCCTAAGACGTCACTCAGCTCTATTGGAACTATTCTTGTGGACAAATGCCCTTTTTAAAAAACAGGATAACCAGCTCTCTGAGACTTGGGCCTAGATACCACAAGGAGGGTGCAGTGGAAATGAAAGCCTCCAGCCCCCCTGTTCATGCCTTGGAGCAACTGGATAAGCTTGAGGGTGCACCCTGAGTTGGGGTATTTTTAAATCACTTCCCTGTCACACCTCTAATTTGCTATTACCATATGATGATGCTGTTTAGGCATTGTATGTCATTATAAGAATCATTACTATTTGCATACAAGGTAATTTCACTCCAGGTAAATGCAAGTGGTTGATGTTGGTTGATGGCTAGCTCTGTGTGGGGCTGTCTAGCAAATGATAACTTCTGAGAGGCAAAGGTTTCGCATTAGGGGCAGGTATTGTGACTTGTCTCAGGTCTCACTTCTTCCCACTCTCTTCCTTCTCTTCTCCACTCCATAATTTGGCCATTTGCTGGTCTGTAGAGGAAACCATGTCCTAAAGGGTCATAAACTAAACCAGAGGTATGGCCTCTGGTGAGCTTCTCTGTGTCAAAGAGAATCACACCTTCCAGGCACTTTGATGTTATGGAGAGATCAGACATAGATTCATGAAGTAGAAAAAGGAGTCATGTAAAGTAATATAACAAACAAATGAAAATTAAAATCATACCAGCATGCCTATAAATTCTAGAATGACCTGGAATAAAGATACAATATAGAGATGACAGTAAAAGAAGGCTTGCTGGAAACAGACTCCTCCCAAGATAGTGGGTATGGTGCCCGCTGGCAGTCTGCACCACATTAGCTGCCAGACAGAAGGAAAACTGGCTGGGGATGATAGGGGGAAAAAAATCCAATGTCTGTGACAAGCTGTCAGATAGTCATTAGCATTCCCTTGACCACAGAGGAGTTCAGATTTGAAGGTCTTGCCTGATCAAACACACTTTCTGTGTAATGAAGTATTGAGCCAACCCTTGGAATAAAAACCTGAAGGTCTCCTTGGAACTACACTGCCATTTGGAACACATTTATCTCCTGCTTATGGGATAACATAGCCATCAGGTCCATTTTTTCTTAATATTTCAACTATTAAAATGGAAGGAAATGACTTTATTTAAGGTGGAACTGACATCTGATCCATTTTGTTTCTTTCAAACTAGGTAACAAGGGTGTTGGTAGTTCTGATGTAATGAATACTACATAAGTTGACTTAATACATTTCTAAATAAGAAGCTAATATAATTCTGAAACAGGTAGTTTAAATAGAATTGATTATTTTTTACTTCTGATAAATTTCTTTTACCCACCTGCATGTTCTCTCTCTGTCTCTCTTTCTCTCTCTCTATATATATATATTAAATGCATTCACTTTTTATTCAAAGAACAGAAATACCACTTTTTCAATTTGTTGCCCAAATTTTAGAAGGCATAATCTTTTTACTACATATTAGTGTTAACAAATACATACTCAAATTTCCTAAAGTCACTTAGAAATGTGTCCTATGTTCATACTTGCTGCATTATCAAAACTAAACACTAAGTTTACCTAAGATAGGTTGAATCTACGCAACAGCATGATTCAGAGATCAGAACAACTGTGCTGCCATCCCACTCCTAAATTCTCAGGAGTCTATAATTAATTCTCTATAACTCACCTTGGGTATATATCATTAGAATCTGTCTGGGCAACAAAGAGTTTAAGGAACCCTCAGGGTGAATAGCATTATTGGAGGTGTTTGTTTCTTATTCAGCTAACAGCTTCCTTTCTGAGAGGTTATACCCAAATTCCAAAAGCTGCAAGGAGAATAGAACCTGAGCTTGGAGAATGACCACTGGGGTGTGTTTATCCCTGAGCTCAAAGTCCTAGAGGATTATCACACAATAGATCTTCACCATGCAGACTGAGGTTCCTCAAGAAAGTAGCTTGATGGGGAAGAACTTAAAACCTTATACAGAAAAAATAGGAAAACTTGGCAGGCTGTAGTTGTCTGCAAACTTTCTGGCAGCAAAACCGAGTTTGAATCCAGATAGTCCTAATTGCACAACTTTAGCCGGCGTATGCTTTACAAAAATACTATCCCTGTGAGGATTTTCCACACTCTCTGCATCTTCTCACGGTAGAGACCTTGAAAATGGATCTGGTGCTCCATTGGAACATGAGAAGATACAATAGCTGGACGAGAAAGGAAAGAGATAGGCAGGACGTCAGGTGCAGGTTCCACCACTTTCATACAAGTTCCACTGCCACTGAGGAAGGGGGAGGAGCTGCCCTAGGCAGGTGGATGTACAGGGAGTGCCAACTGGGAAAACAATGGCGGGAGGGTGAAAAGACACCGGGCTAATACATTAGATACATAATACTCAGTAAAAGCTCAGACGTGTTGAGCTTTCAAGATCTAATAGCTTGTGATAAGAATGACTACTTAAAATGATTTTATATTCAATGTGTACTCTCACAATTTAGACAGTTATTGCATTTGTTTTATATCAATAAGAGTGATTATGTAATGCTCAGTTTTTCAAGTTGCTCCTTAACAAGCATTATATTGTATCAAATCATGTAAGACATGGTTTACAATGAAAAGCAAGTGGATGCCTTCATTAGGTTTCAGTTACATTTAGATCAGGGCATTGGCTTTGCCATGAGTTGCTGTGGTTGAAACATAAGCGTACCAGATCTTTGGAAACCTGCACTGACAGTTTGGAGATTGAACCCTGGTCCTTAACTTGATGGCAAGCGGCATCCTTTTGTTCTCAAATCATGTTCTTATACCATGTATTACAAACCTCTGAAAGAGGCTAATGCATTTTAGATCATTAGAACTATAGAATAAAATATAATTAGTGTTCATTATAGTCCTAATTTAATAAGAATACATTAAAACTATGGCCCTATAAAAACAATATATTCTCTGACAACTTTTGTTCAAAGATATTTAAACACCAAAGATATTTTACTTAAAAATAACCAAATTTTTAAAAATATCTGTATTTGTGTCATTATCAGTTCTAGACTTCTATGAAAGGAAGGCATATGCAAAATGACCTCCAAAGGCTGAAGGAGTCATAAGATTGAAAAAAAGGCAACAAGTCCAGCTTGGTAAGAAATGGCTTATTAAGGTGACTTACATACAGAAGCATGTCTTGGGTGGCCGCAAAACAAGTAGATTTCCACAAGTCTACCTTGGGTAAGACCTGCTTTTATAGTCCTACAGACCTAGGAGTACATGCTAGGAGACCATCCAGGAGGAGAATGTTTGAGAATAGTTGTGCCTCATAGTCATATCTCTATATCTCCAGGCCAGATCAAGGATGTTATACCCTGAGGATGTACTTAAGAAGGATGTGCTCAAGAAGGCTTCATGTCACAGAGTGGTCATCATTCTGGTGGATTTGTTCAAGATAGCATTAATTGGATTCACACAAGACCTTTTTTTGATATATACAAATAGAAAAGTCACATAATCTCTACTGCTGTTCTTGACAGTTGTAGGATGTGCTAATCAAATTCACCAGAAATTCTCAAGCCTTATTTATTTATTTATTTATTTATTTATTTATTTAGAGAAAGCATGTGCATGTGCGTGAGTAGGGAAGGGCAGAAGAGGAAGAGAGAGAGAATCTTAAGAGGCTATGCACTCAGTGTGGAGCCCAATGTGGGGCTCAGTCCCTCCCTCTTGGGATCATGACCTGAGCTGAAATCAAAGAGTTGGATGTTCAACCGAATGAGCCACCCAAGCATCCCCCCTTTTTTTGCTAAAATATATTCATTGGGTCATAATTCAATAAGATTATCTTTTATCTTTTATATAGAGGATTATCATTGATGGAATTGAGGTCTTTTTTTCTTAAATGGCCCCAAATATCCTTGTTTTTTTTGTTTTCCTTTTTTCTACACAAAATATTCAATGGAAAAAACCCATGAAAAAAAGTTACTCAATTGTTGCAAATATGTTGTCACATTAGTTGTGATAGTCATTTCTTCATTTTCTAAAACTGCTTGTTCAAGAAAAGGAAAGTCATTTCAACATTCTTTGTCTCAATTAGAAATTTCCTTATAAAAGAAAATAGAGTAAAACCTTGGTTTGTGAGCATAATTCGTTCCGGAAACATGCTTATAATCCAAAGCACTTGTATATCAAAGCGAATTTCCCCATAAGAAATAATGAAAACTCAGATGATTCGTTCCATAACCCAAAAACATTCATATGAAAATGATTACTGTAATAATACAAAATAATAAAGACAATACAAAATGTAAAGAAAAATAAACAAATTAACTTGCACTTATTTTTGAAAACCTCTATGGCTGGTGTGAGGGAGACAAGAGTAGGGTTATTGTGTAGAATGACTTTCACTATCATAACAGAATCACTGTTATCTATTGGCTCAATGGAATCTTTTTCTGCATGGAAGCCATTGTATATGGTTTCACGGATGTTGACGACAGTACAGTATTAATACACTGTTGTCATATATTGTACTTAATGTAACTGGCAATAAGGCAGCAGACGAAAGGGTCTACATCTGCAGGCAGCCTGACCTAGAATGAAGCAAAGCATTCCTAAGCTTACTCTTGTATGAAAAAGCAAAGGACTGTCCACAGGTGCTTTGAAGTGACAAAAAATACATTAGTGCCAGTTGTGGGCACCTTCCAATGTTCTGAAAAATCACTGATTTCTGCCAAACACTGTGGCCTGTGGTGGAGCATCTGAGCATGGGAGATGATCACCCACAATCCCGCAGTGAGAGAGAGAAGAACCATTGGCTCAGCTGTGATCATGTGACATTCGGTGTCATGTACTACTCATATTGGAAGACATCACTTGTTTATCAAGTTCAAATTTATAAGAAATGTTTGTTTGTCTTGCAGAACAGTCACGGAACAATTTACTTGCAATCCAAGGTTTTACTGTAATTTCTTCTTGTCTACACCACATTCTTATTAGATCACTATTTAGAGGGATTAACTATGCTCATTTTCATGCTTGAGTACAGTTGCTGTATATGCTATGTGAAGGATAAACTTTCTATTTTTTAAATTGTCAAGAGGCATGTGGGTGGCTCAGTTGGTTAAATGTCCAACTCTTGGTTTTGGCTCAGGTGATGATCTCATGGTTCATGAGATTGAGCTCCATGTCAGGCTCTGTGCTGACATCAGGAAGCCTGCTTGGTATTCTCTCTCTCTCTCCTTCTCCCTCCACCCCTCCCCAGCTCTCTCTCAAAATAAATAAATAAACTTCAAAAAGATAAATTGTCAAATAAAGTATTAATTTGGTGTAAATAAACATATTTCTCATGGCTTTCAAAAACAAATATAACAGATTGCAGATTTAACTTATGTTACAATAGAGATTTGTTCCTTTATTTTTATCCATAAATACTGTGGGCTTCCCCCCTGACTTCTGGTAGTGGGGAGAAAAATCATTAACTTTTGGCCCTATCTGGGTGAAATCTTAGTTCAAATGAATAAAGGAAACAATCCCTTCATTTTTTTTTATGCTAAAATCTTTCAATCACTTTATTTATTTCTTTTAAATTTTTATGAATGTAATTTTTGTCAAATTGGCTTACATACAACACCCAGTGCTCATCCCAACAAGTGCCCTCCTCAAATGCCCATCACCCATTTTCCCCTCTTCCCCAACCCCCATCAACCCTCAGTTTGTTCTCTGTATTTAAAAGTCTCTTGTGGTTTGCCTCCCTCCCTCTCTGTAACTATTTTTTCCCCTTCCCTTCCCCCATGGCCTTCTGTTAAGTTTCTTAAGATCCACATATGAGTGAAAACATATGATATCAGTCCTACTCTGATTGACTTATTTCACTCAGCATATTACCTTCCAGTTCCATCCGTGTTGCTGCAAATGGCATGATTCCATTCTTTCTCATTGCCAAGTAGTATTCCATTGTTTATATATACACATCTTCTTTATCCATTCATCAGTTGATGGACATTTAGGCTCTTTCCATAATTTGGCTATCGTTGAAAGTGCTGCTATAAACATTGGGGTACATGTGCCCGTGTGCATTAGCACTCCTGTATCCCTTGGGTAAATTCCTAGTAGTGCTATTGCTGGGTCATAGGCTAGTTTTACTTTTAACTTTTTGAGGAAACTCCACACTGTTTTCCAGAGTAGCTGCACCATTTTGCATTCCCACCAACAGTGCAAGAGGGTTCCCATTTCTTCACATCCTCACCAACATCTGTAGAGGAAACAATCCCTTCAAATAATGCTTAGCGGAAAAAGGCAAAAAAATGAAGAGCCTCTGTGATCTCTTGTATCACATGTCCCCCACCGATTTCTCTCCAAAATGGCTTCTGCATATATGGGTGTGGTTTTCATGACTCCTGGGACAGTAGTCTTTGGGGTGATGGACCTACTTCTCCTGGTTGGTTCTTGCCCAGCTGATACTTGTGGCTCAGTTCTGTGGCTACTGAACAGCTAGAGTGCCCCAAAGTCCCTATGGGTGCTGGTTTGGCATCATCTGCATGCTCCTCTCTATTCCCCACACAAGTTTTCAATTTTTCATATACTTCTGGACCTCTTCTTCAATGCCGATGGTTAGGAACCTTTAGAGCAGTCCCCAAGGTCTTCACATGGTTAGAGCTTATCTGAGGGATCTATGGCCACTCTGTCATCTGATCTTCTCTTGACAGACTCAGCCCCACTTTGGTCTCTCAGGGGCTACAGACACTTCTGAGTCCCTGGTCTGGTGATTTACTCTGTAACCCTCTCTACAGAACACTCCACCCCCCCCCCCCATTACAGCAACAACCATTGGGTCTCTCTCCACCCCAGGCTCAGCAATTGCAGGATCCTATATACACACCACATGAGAGGCAAAGCCACTTGGGGAAACCATAGCCTCCTCTTGACCTTCTGCAAAGCCAAATGATGTGGGTTCTCTCCAGTTTGGTGTAGAACAGCCTGCAAGGCAATCCCTCTCAGAGTTCCAAGTGAGCGATGGGGCAAGAATCCCTCTGCCCCCTCTACCTCTCAGTTTTCCTCACTCATCTAGCTGGGGTGGGAGGGGGCATACATCATTCCTGTACTTTGTTTTCTTAGTCTTCCTTCTTCATCCTGCTTCCCTCTTTCCACCCTGGGAAGAAAAATGTGTGGGTTGTCTTTAATTTTCTGATGTATCTTCTTCCATGTAGCAGCAGTTCTTGGAACTTTGCTGTCAGGTAGCAAAAGTTTCTTCTCTAGCCCACATAAGCTGGATCACCCAGGCTGGAACTGTGAGACGTTAAAGAGGAGAAATAAGAGTATTTGCAAAAATCTTCTCACAAGGCAATAGCCTGACTTGGAAGTACTTTTTAAATTTTTCTGCATCATCTTATTTCTTACGCCAGAATCTGAATAATATAAAATAATGTTTTTTGCATTCTTTCTTACTATAAATCCCAATCTCCACCACTGTACCACCCCCCCATTCAATTAGATGGGCATTCAGCACAACTAGGTGAAGGTCGCCCTCTCAGTGAGACAAGAGAAAGAAATACATTACTGATTTCCAAAATTTTACCCTATTACAAAATAAACATGCTGCCATTGGAAGTCACCTCCTTCTACATAGAGAGAGATGATGTGCCAGCTACCAATTTCTTAGCAAAAATCATGGAAGAAGCAAAGATTTGGTTTTTATCTCCCAGTGGAGACTTTGTTACTATAATAAGACTGGGCATTTTTTGTTTTTGTAAACAAATTTCTTGCAGCAACTAGATGACAGTGTACTATACAAATGGCTATTTCTTTCTGTATATAGGCAGAAAAGCCTGACATTTTACCAAGCATAGCAGGGGGTACTATCAGTGCAAAATGATCCACACACATGAAGGGTTGGTTTATAGTTCAAAAAGAAATCTTAGATGAGACTGAACACATTGATTCCTTTCATAGTTAACTGAAGAGGTACACAAAAGAAGAATTCATTTAAACTCTCTTACACACTGCAAAAATACCAACAGCTGACTACAGCCATTATTATCACATGGCTTGTCAAACTAATATCCACTTTAAGAGGGAGGATAGATTTTCCATTTTCTATAACTTACTTCCAGATATTCATGTAAATTTTAAAACAAATCTTATCACTGAACAAGGGAACATGCTGAAGTTTCTTTTGTACATCTCCTTTTAATACTTCTTTCTAAAAACATTTCCAATGCACAGAAATTTATCCATTACAGGAGCTCATTTTCCTTGGCATATGAATTTGATACTTAATAGGATGTCTGTATCCAAAGCTTCTCAAGTCACAGAGACTCACAGGTCCTCAAGGTTTTGCTATGATCAAATCACTCCCTTATACATGCACAATAATGAAGTGTATCTTCCCACATTAAAAAAAAAGTGTTCAAAAAAGGTTCAATTTCAATGTCTGAAATAGCAAGGTACACAATACACATTGCAGTTGTCGCGTTCCATCCCTCTCCAGTGAACAAGTAAAGTTGAATGAGATTTGTGGTTCTGGTTCTTTTTGTGTCTCTATAACATGGTGCAAAAAACTAACAAAGATACGGAATTTGTTATGGAATAAACCACAATCAACATATTAAGAGTTAATGGCCAACTACTCAAGCAAACTTTTCTATATTGCTGACATGTCATTATCTACACGTGCATCAAGAAATATCCCTCAACGTGGCAAGACAGATGAAGCCACAACAGAACAGCTTTATATAATAGAGTTAACTCACCAACACACACATTATTACTGGCAATCCTGCTTTTATATTTTAATTAATAGCAGAGAGCTGTGCTTGATTTAGTTATGTGCATTGGTGAATTGGACATTAGCAAGATGTGGGGTTGACAAATCCCACTGCGATGGCTAAATCTGTGTTCTTGATGGTGAAATCAGGCATATCTCCCTCTTCCAGAAAGCAAAGAGCTCCAATAAATGACCACTAGTGTAGAGGATTGAAATGCAACATCCAACAACAAGACATAGTATAGGTTCTGTATGTGACATCCTGAGTGGTATTTGGAAGTATTTTAAAAATCAAGATCTATGAGTAGCTGGTTACCCTATTAAATTTTATCTCCAAGTATTTTTAAACACTGCTTTATAGGTGAGGCTGAGCTTTTTGGAGAAAGGGTAGAGGAGGTGGGATGGTGGTGAGCAGTACCCAGCTCAGGTCTCAGTCCTTTATACCCCAAGAGCAAAACAGGAAGCATTCAGTTAACTGAACCAACACTTGGTATCCAGTGAACATCTGGTGTTTATTCCACAATGCCCCTGGAGGCCTTAGCTCTTGTTTTCATCAGTCTATCAAAGTATTCCCTATATACATACTCCCCCTGAGGTGAGTTCTGGTGTACACAGTTTTATTAATCTTATTATGTTCAGAAATGTTTCAGTGCCCCTTATAGACTGGTGCCCCTGTCAGGTGTCCAGTTGGCTTCTCCTTCATCTGGCTTTGAAGACAGCTAGAGCCTAGGAAAGTTTTCTCCTCTCTCTGGGTGGTCATGTGTTAACAGTTTATTGAGAAAAAAAAGTAGTGAATCACCTTACAGAAAGCTAGAAACCCTTGTAACTGATATTACCTGAGAAAATGGAGAGCATGGGGAGCTATGAGGCTCATACCATCATAAAATCAGGGGATCATAGATAAGAAGTGGAGACAGAGGGCCTATTTTATCTTCCTTCCTTCCTTCCTTCCTTCCTTCCTTCCTTCCTTCCTCCTTTCTTTCCTTTTCATCTTTTTTCCCTCACTTTTAAAAAATTAATTAATTAATTAATATTTACATCCAATTAGTAGCATATAGTGCAATTATGATTTTAGGAAAGGAATCCAGTGATTCATCCCCTACATGTAACACCCAGTGCTCATCCCAAAAAGTGTCCTCCTATTGCCCCTTGCCCATTTAGCCCATTCCCCCACCCAACACACCTCCAGAAACCCTTTTGGTCTCTGTGTTTAAGATTCTCTTATATTTTGTCCCCCACCCTGTTTTTATATTATTTTTGCTTCCCTTCCCTTATGTCCATCTGTTTTGTATCTTAAATTCCACATATGAATGAAGTCATATGGTATTTGTCTTTTCTCTAATTTTGCTTAGCATAATACAATCAACAACAACCACATTGTTGCAAATGGCAAGATTTCATTCTTTTTGATCACCAGTAATATTCCATTATATATATATATATATATATATATATATATATATATATATACCACATCTTCTTTATCCACTCATTGGTTGATGGACATTTGGGCTCTTTCCATACTTTGGCTATTGTTGATAGTGTTGCTATAAACACTGGGGTACATGTGTCCCTTTGAAACAGCACACCTGTATCCTTTGGGTAAATACCTAGTAGTAAGGTTGCTGGGTCGTATGGTAGTTCTATTTTCCATTTTTTGAGTAACCTCCATACTGTTTTCCAGAGTGGCTGCACCAGTTTGCATTTCCACCAGCATCTGCTATTGTCTGAGTTGTTAATTTTAATCATTCTGACAGGTGTGAGGTGGTATCTCATTGTGGTTTTGATTTGTATTTTCCTGATGATGAGTGATGTTGAGCATCTTTTCATGTGCCTGTTAGCCATCTGGATGTCTTCTTTGGAAAAGTGTCTGTTTATGTCTTTTGCTCATTTCTTTATTTCCCTTGCCTCCAGAGACATGTTGAGTAAGAAGTTGCTGTAGCTGAGGTCAAGGAGGTTTTGCCTGCTTTCTCCTCTAGGATTTTGATGGCTTCAAGTCTTATGTTTAGGTCCTTCATCCATTTTGAGTTTATTTTTGTGTATGGTATGAGAAAGTGGTCCAGGTTCATTCTTCTGCATGTCACTGTCCAGTTTTCCCAACATCATTTTCTGAAAAGATTGTCTTTATTCCATTGGATATTCATTCTTGTTTTGTCAAAAATCAGTTGACCGTACACTTGTGGGTTCATTTCTGGGTTCTCTATTCTGCTCCATTGATCTATGTGTCTGTTTTTGTGCCAGTACCATACTATCTTGATGATTACAGCTTTGTAATAGAGCTTGAAGTCTAGGACTGCAATGTCTCCAGCCGTGGTTTTCTTTTTCATTTCCTTCCTTCCTTGTTTTTTTTTTTTTGATAATATAAGTAGACATCTTTGTAACTTGATCATGGTTCAGGGAGACTGAGCAAAATATCATAATATAATCACTTATAGTGGCAAGTAAGATTCTTGGACCCCATTTTCCCTCCTGAGAAATAAAACTCCAGTCACATAGGATGAGGGCTGAGATGGCTTAGCTTAGAGTTAGATCTTCAGAATGAAAATATAAGAAACTAGAGTGGGATTCCCTATACTTTGTTGTTTTCCAGCATAGATCTGATTGGTTCAAGCACACAACTTAATCATAATGGTAAAAGAATTATTAAGTTTTCACATGTCCAGGACACTGTGCTAAGGAACTTCCATGCATGCTCATGACATTGCTTATTCTTATTTTATAGATGAAGAAAGTGAGGTTCAAAACTTTTCATAAACTTAATATTCCCCAGTGGAAAGAGGCAGAGCTGGGATTCATAAGAATAATAAATTGGGACAATTTAACCTAACTTGCAAGTGATTGTGGAGTAAGCAAAGAAATATGTCAGGCACCTGGTGTTGAGTACTAGGTATTAAGTCACACATAGAATCTATTTTCACTTTTGCCTGCAATGTCTTCTCTGCAGACTGAGTTACGCTTTTGTCCATTTCTTTTCCAAACTATGGATTAAAACTCACTTAATATTCTCAGGGCGCCTGGGTGGCTCAGTCGGTTAAGCGACCGACTTCAGCTCAGGTCATGATCTCGTGGGTTCGAGCCCCACATTGGGTTTTGTGCTGACAGCTCAGAGACTGAAGCTGCTTCAGATTCTGTGTCTCCCTCTCTCTCCCTGCCCCTTCCCTGCTCACACTCTATCTCTCAAAAATAAATAAACATTAAAAAAAATTTTTTTTAACTCAATATTCTCTCTCCATTCGGTTTTATTCTCCTTTTAAGAGTGTGTTCTTTCCACTGCCCTGTACTTCTTCCCATCGTATCATTTTTAAAAGCAAGGCAAGATAAGGGAGATGTGCCATTTTTCCTGTATTTTCTTTTCCTTTAGATTTTTGCACCATTCATGTGTATTAACTCTTCAAAAGGGGAAAACATTTTAAAAATCACTTAATAAAGGCATGTTGGAACATACATGCCTATCAGACCTCATCAATTAAGTGATTTTTGTGTCACATTTCTAACCAAAATGCTATCCTTGAAGTAAAATGTAGGTATTTTAGGGTTGGTAAGTTCCCTAGCAATTAGGCTTATGTTTTAGCATACCTAGTACTTAAGGAGTTATATTTTTACCTAGGAAGTATTCATGCAATAGAGTATCACCAACACATAAATATCTCTGGAAACGCCAACAGGCACACCGAAAAGCCCAAATAACAGACATGCAGACCTGAGAAGACTTGCTGGCATAGAGATAAACTTCTTTCCTGAATCAAAACAGTTGATTTAACAAAACTTTCACACTTGTCCAACAAAAGCTAATGCCATTTGAGGAACTCTTATTTGGGATACGTCCAGTGTCTCTTTCTATGTTCTCAGCATTTCTCGGGTTTTTCTTAGCATTTCTAAGGTCTCCAGCCATCCAAGTAAGCCTGTTTTGTGCCTCAAACTGTTCTTCCTGGCTGAGCCAACAGTGTAGATCCAGGCTTGTTGAGAGTTAGGATTTAAAGAGCACACACACACACAAGGATGCTTTTAATCTGGTATAGAAACAGGTCTCATGTCATCCTTCTGTTTTTATTCCCTTAATTCTCCGTAAGCTTCCTGATGGCTCAATCTTCATGCCTTGTTGGCCCATGATCACTACTTAGTAATAAGCTCATTCATTAAACAAATGGTTTAATCTCATGGCTTTAGGTAGTTAGGGTCTCACTCACTGCAAATAAAATTGAAAGTTCAGGGGTGCCTGGGTGGCTCAGTCGGTTAAGCATTGACTCTTGGTTTCGGCTCTGGTCATGATCTCATGGTTCATAAATTCGAGCCCTGTGAAGGGCTCTGTGCAGACAGGGCAGAGCCTGCTTGGGATTCTCTGTCTCCCTCTCTCTCTACCCACTCCCCCAGAATAAGTAAATAAACTTAAAAAAAAAAAAAAGCTAAAGACTTGTGCTTTGATGTACTAACATGGTGAATGGATACTAAATTTCCATATACCAGTCATTATGCTTTATATAATGTACAGTATAAGAGTTATGTGTCTCTATGTCAAGGACATTAAATTTATTTGAGAGTAATTATTTGAGAGAAACCCACAATGTACAGTTCTTTTCTGTTAAGTGGCAGAATGCTATTTGTTGAGGGTGAATAGTTACTTTGCTCTTCTATGTAATCTCCACAGGAGACATATATTTGAGATTGATTTTAAAGGAGAGTGATTTGGGCTTTGTGAGGAATGAACCTGAAGAAAGGACACAGGAATAAACTCAGATAGCTGGCTCTGCGGCTGCTTAGCTCTGTGACCTTTAGAACAGTGCTAAGATTTTCTGAGTGTTGGGCCCCATCTGAGAGAGTGATCGAATGACATGTTCCAGGTGCCTCACAAAATACCAGTTCCTAAGAAGTCATCTGCCTGCCGGGTCTTTCAGGATCTTGCAGGTGATGCTGGATGAATACCTCCTACTATGTTCAAAGCATTGTGCTTTAAACTATGGATACGACAGAGAACAAAAGGGAGATGGCTACTCTCTTCAGGAGCTCACATGGAACTCCCTATGCAGGAAATCATTTCCAAATGGGAAATATTAGAGACAACTCTAAGGGTCATGATGAAGATACAAAGGTACTCAAAATGAGAGATCTGAAGCTTTTTTAGACAAGGAGATTGTCTCTAGATATCTAGATTATTAGGGTGCACCCTGATATGTGGAGTTAACATATTTACGAAAAGTTATGTAACCTGATTATGGGGAACATTTTCTGAGACCCTGGCAGCTACTACCCTTCAGCAGGTCCTTTATACTGAACGTGAAAGTGAGCCTTGTCTTGGTTCTCCCCACTCTTCTACATCCCTCCCCACATACCCAGTATTTCCTGGTTTATATGCAAATATGGGTTTTACAGACTTTTTAAAGATTTTTTTGAAGTTTGTTCAGTTTTGAGAGAAAGAGAGACAGAGTGTGAGCGGAGGAAGGGCAGAGAGAGAAAGGGAAATGCAGAATCCAAAGAAGGCTCCAGGCTTCATGCTGTTAGCACAGAGTTCAACGGGAGGCTCGAACTTACTGTGAGATCATGACCTGAGCTGAAGTAGGAATCGACTGAACCACCCAGGTGCCCCGAGACCTTTTTTTTTTTTTTTAAATAAAAACTTGTGGACATGTTTTCTCCAGTTATTTCCTTACTTATTATTTTCTGATATACAGAATACCAACTTTCCCATGAGGACTGTAGTAACATGCAAGGAATATAGATGTCTTTCCATTCCTTTGCAGCACAGTAAAGTGGAAAAAAACATGGGCCAGTTAGAAGTAGCCTCATCATTTTCTGGATAGGTGATCCTAGATCAGTGTATTTAGATGTCAGTGCACAAAGAATTGGGTGGTTGTTCAAAATGCAAGTACTCTAGACCCTATTACCAGAAATTCTGATTTGCATTCTAAATCAGTCCTGTGTGTAGTTAGAAATGCTTTTAACTGAAAGTAACAAAATACTCAATAATCTAACTATCTCACATAGTAACAAGTCTCCTAATAACTGCTCCAGGGTTTGTGCAGCTCAGTGATGTCATCAGAGTCTCGGGCTTTCTTTCTGTCCTCACTTCTCAGCATGTTAGCTTTTTACCTTAGAGGTCTCAGATCTAAGGCTTAGATGCACAGATGACTGCTGCTCCCAGGAGCACATCCTCTCACTACCATGCCCAAGGAAGGGTACCAGACAGCTCCCCTTGTGCACCTTCATCTTTTTTTTTTTTTTTTTTTTTAGAAGCAAAACCTTTCCTAGAAATTCTCCATTCCAGGCAGTCTCCTGAGATGTTTTTGGTCAGACTGTTACAGGTTGCCTCTAGCTACAAAGAGATGGGAAGGTATTTGGGAAAGTGAAACACCGAGTGTCAAATTGAGACAACAACCTCAGGCTAGGCACATTTCTCCCTGAACATAATTGGGGTTCTGTTGTAAACGAAGAAGTAGGGAATAGCTGTCAGGAGACAACCACTAGTGTCTGCCCTGGCCCTGAGGAGATTCCACAGACCACACTTTAAACCAATGGGTTATATATCAGAAGCATCCAAGGAGGCTTTAAAAAGTGTCAGAGACCTGGACTTAACTGATTGAGTGGGTCAGCGGTAAGGCCTGAACATCTGGATTTTTTTTTTTTTTTCTAAAGCTCATTAGGTGATTCCGGTGTGCAGCTTGGATTAAGAATTCAGTGGACTTATCAGTAAATTTCTCTGAACAGCAGTTGGCAGCCCACGGATATAGGCTATAACAGTATCTGCCACATTGTATAGTGGCAGATATAGGATATAACAGTATCTGCCACATAGGATAAGTATTAGAAATAAATGGGTTGGTATATATAAAGTCGAAGCTCAAGCCAGCACATTAAGTTTTGGATCTTAGTCTACCCTCCTCCTCTTCTGCTAGACTGGTTCTGGAGGAAGATTCTGGTTTCCTTTTTCTTTCTTTTTCTACAATATTTTTTTATTTATAACTTTATTGAGGAATACTTGATAAATATAATCATATTTAAAGGGTACAATGTGATGATTTGATACACATATGCCTTGTAGAATCATACCAAGGTCAAGATAATTAACACATCCATCACCTCACCCACATCATCATCATATTTAGCATAGTTCTCTCTCTCCCTCTCTCTCTTTCCCCTGAGGGAGAGTGTAAAATAGTACAGATATTAAGGAAATAATGTGGCATCTCGTCAAAAAATTAAAAATTAAACTATCATTTGATCTAGCATTCCCATCCGTGTATGTATGCAAAGGAACTGAAATCACTATCTTGAAGAGATACCTAAACACTCATGTTCATTGCAGCACTATTCACAATAGCTAAGACATGGAAACACCACAGTGTCTGTCAACAGATGAATGGATAAAGAAAATGTCATATACATATTATATACATACATATACAATATTATGTACATATATACACAATATAGGAATATATATATTGAAATCCATATATATAGGAATATATAGAGGGGTAAATATATATAATTATATATAGGAATATTATTTAGTCATTAAAAAAAAGAACACCTTGCCACTTGCAACAACATGGACAAATCTGGAGGGCATTATGCTAAGTGTAACAAACCAGACAAAGAAATATGCTGTATGGTATCACTTATATGTAGAATCTTAAAAAAAACAAAAAAAACAAAAAACAAAAAAACAAAAAAAACCCTCTAGTTTTCCCCACAACAACAGTGCTTTTCAAAATAGTGAGGAGACTTGTTAGTCTTGGCTACTGCATTAGTTCTCTACAGCTGCAAAAACCAAATACCACAAACTTAGCAGCTTAAAACACCAACTTAATTTATCTCACAGTTCTGTAGGTTAAGAAGTCTGGGCACGCTAGGCTGGGTCCCATGCTCAGGGTCTCAGGATGAGATTAGAGAGTTGCTTGGGCTGGGTTCCTACCTGGAGGCTTGGGTGATGAATATTCTTCCAAGCTCAGTGAGGTTGATGGCACAATTCAGTCCCTTGCAACTGTAGGACTGAGGCCCCATTTTCTTGCTGGATGTCAGCTGGGGTTCTCTCTGTGCTTTTAGAAGCAACTCTCATTTTTTTCTCACATGGTCCCCTTTATCTTCAAAGCAACAAGAGTGTATCAAGTTCTTCCATGCTTCAAATCTGACTTCCTTTTCTACTCCACTTGGAAAGAGCTCTCCATCTTTAAAGGCTTCTGTGATTCTACGGGGCCCATCTGGATAATGCAGGATGATCCCTTTATTTTAATGTAAACTGTGCTTTATATTAACAGAATCATGGAAGTGATATTTCCTCATATTCATGCGTTCTGGGGAATTAGGATGGGACACCTTTGGGGAGGGGGAACTTTAGAAATACTGCCTACCATATCTGCCCATCCACTTCCCTATTTCAAGCACCCCTTTATCCCAATGGCTCTTACCCATCCTTCAATCTTGTTATCAGCCAGTATTTAGCAATCTCCAGGTGAGATGTTAGTACCTGCCACGTTTTTTAATTGAAGGCTTATTAGGTATAAATTATTTCCCATATTAGGCATAACTTACTTCGCATATAGGCAAAAACCAGGATAGGAATGTCACCTTCACATGTATGCCCTCCCTGGTCATGGACACAGAATCAGTAGCCTGGCCTGACCTCAAAGGGTTGGAGGCATTGGGCAGTCAAGCCTGGGAATTCCAATTAGACACAAAGAGATAACAAGAGGAGACAACTCATTCCAAGGGCCAAGTGAAGGACACTGACAGGTAGGCACCATGGAGGTTCACAGGTAGTTGTAAATGAAAATGATTTCAGAGCTGCTGAGATATTTCATGACCGTTCCAATCACACAGCACAGGCAGACCCCAATTTCCCTGCCTCCTAAACTCAACCGACTTTTCTCTGAAGCCCAAACTGGTTCAGAAAATTCCTCTTTTGGAGCATATCCTACTACCTAGTAGTTACCCAGAGCATTTTTTAGAAGTCTTACGTAAGTATTGTTTTAGCCTGATTTTTAATCTTTACCTTGAGAAATCTTAAAAGTACTGAAAATCAAAGCATAAAGAGTGGAGACACTGGGAAAGTCTGGATAATCTTGAAAAGCCAAAACAAAACAAAAACTAAAGGCCCAAAGACAGCAGCCATAGGTGAGGTTTCATGTCCACATTTTTACTGTGGTTCTCTACTGGACACTGTGGGGTGTGGTCCAGTCCTTCCTTCAAGTCTGATGCATCCATTCCCCAACTGCTGGGGACATTGGCAGCTGACGGCTCTCAGCCATGTTTCTCTCAGGGAATGACCCTGATGAAAAGAACGACCTTGTGCAAGATCATGCCCCTCCCTGGGCAGTCCTCATCCAATGATGGGTATATATTGGTGTATGAAGGTCAGACAGCTTTGACCTAAGCAGGACAAGACTGAAGGGCCATTCCAGTGCTAGAGTTTCTCTGAGAGACTGGTGTAGGCCTCTGTAAGGGCTGCCTTGCAGTTCAACACCCCCCTCTGCACAAAGCTGTTCCCTCTAATTCCCCATAGGCGTGATTCCCAAGGCCACTTCCCAACCACTTTCCTGCAAGCTTGTCTCAGGCTGGCAACAGATTCTAACAAGTCCCATCAACCTGAGGATGTGGATGTGTCTGTGTCTTTGTGCCTGTGTACACGCATCAGGTGTGTGTTTCTCTGTTTAGCTTGAGAAAGAAAGAATGGGCAAGTGATCTAGCAGTTTAAAATATGACCAGAAAACACAAAGAAAAAAACGTATTGGATTTAAAAATTTTTCATCATGAGCTTCAACATTTCTTTTCTCAAGTCTCAATTTAGTCTGCCAAAAAGAGTTATAAAAGCTAATGATGGAATAGTGAAAAATTCAGAGAGGCAAGAAGTGTACTGAATTCATTTCCTTCCCCTGATGCACTAGACATGATTTGGGTGCAGTCAAGACAAGGGGTAGATTGTTAGCCATAGTTAGCTATCCAGGATACGGCACTTGCAAAATAATGGAGCCATTTCAAACATTAACAACATACAAGAATGTTCCATCATCTTTCGAAAAATGACTCCAGGAAATTATTCCCTCCCAAATTCATCTCTTAATTGTTCTGTAGAGTGGTCAGCAATGGCAGGTGGGAACACAGCCTTAAGTGGCAGTCCTGATGGAAGCACTACTCCTTAGAATACGGATAGGCTTTTTAGAGTAACAAGAGCCTCGGCTCACTGACCTCCAGTCTGGATCTTGTAAAGTGTTAATTTGGCTGGAACTGACATGCTGATGCTAAGCTAGAGAGAATAATGGATAGTATCTAAGAATAAGACAAAGTAGAATCAGTCTGGATGTTAAGACATATGTCAGATTCATGTATGTAAGTATCTATTTTATGCCCCAAAGTAGATAATTCTATAGACACATTCTACATCTTCTGATATCCTTGGTTTTGTGGAAATTGGGATAATTTGAAAAGAGTACTTCTTAACCCAACACTAAAGAGTTAGGGCACAATGTGCTCTTAAGTATAGCTGGAAATCAGAAGGCTATCTGTGGGTAAGACATGTGTGAAAGATTCTGGTTTCCTGTGCTATTCATCTTGGGTAAAAGTTTGGCTTCAAAAGATTTTTAAAAATGTAATATGTAGATTTTTAGAGGTAATCATCCCAGGTTAAAAAACACTGTATATTCTTTACAGTGATAAATAACAAAATTGCTACATGTCAAGCAAACACTGGAAGCAAGTCAGTATACAATTCAATGCTTCTAAAGTGAGGTTCCACATTGCTTGCATTGGAATTATCTGGACTGATTTTAAAAATTCAGATTGGGGCACTTCGTTGGCTCAGTTAGTTGAGTGTCCAACTCTCGATTTCGGCTAAGGTCATGATCCTAGCTAGCATCATGGGATCGAGCCCCGCTTCAGCTCTGTGCTAAATGTGGAGCCTGCTTAATCTGCCCTTCTCTACTGTGCCCTCTCAAATAAAAAAAGAAAAATAAATAAATATTCAGATTCCTGGGGCCCCAACTCCTGATCTACTTGGCCTAGAATTCTGCACTGTAAGTAGCACACTAGGTGATTCCTGGACACATTAAAATGTAAGGAAAGGTGACACAACAGGTCGATTAGCTTTGGGCTAGAAGAGTCTTCAAAGATAAATCTAGCCCAAACCCCTTGGATTGTGACCAAGGCACATAGATATGCTACGATATAAGGTTTAAGTAATGAAGTCACAGTCTGAGATCCTTTTAGTTGAACAAATATTTATGAATGACCTACTCTGCAAATCTCTGTGTAAGATAAAAAGATAAATGAGACATAATTCTTGCTCTCTCTGAATCTAAAACATCATCTACTTTTCAGCTAAATATGTAACTCAACCTTTCCCTAATTCTGTTTTTATTCTTAACATCTCTTCATGTAAGATTGTCTCTTGGAAGTCATTTAATGGAATGCTCATAAAATTGAACTGATTTTATTTTTTGCTCTCAATGTATCTCCCCACTTTACGATCAAGACCAGGTAGTGACAGGTGAATTGGTGAACAGGAGTAATTACCAACCTACTCTATCAGACTGAAATGATATTAGGCATGTGGCACTAACAAAGTCAAAGTTATTATCTTCGAAATGTCTGTGCTTATTCCAAGTGCAGTATTGTCACACTACTATTGATTTGTTGGTGAGGGCGTCCGAGTCCCTGAACTATTCAGGGAATTCTTAGAGATATAATATCAAGGTTCTAACTCCAGAAAGAAAAGCCCAGACCTTGAGTCTTTTCTTAAAATATAAAGACTTGACTTTAAAATTTGAGAAACTGCAGACTTCTAAGGATATGTTTAACTTTAGAAACTCCTTTAGAGCTGAGGCAGTACCTGTTCCCAAGTGCAGAGTCCAACCCTTAGCCTCTACTATCTAGATGAATACTTGCAAGTTTCTCCAAATGGAGCTTTTAATGAATTTAGGTCTGCTAAGCATGGTGGAGTGTATGGCTTGCTTCTATGACTCAGTAATGCTGAAGGAATGCAAGATACCTCCTCAGAACTCCCTCAGTTCTGTAAATTTGAGTTCATGGAGCCCTCACTGAAGTATGACTGCTAAGGCACTAAATACAAGTTTATCCTTTAAAGACCATGCGGGTTTGCTTATCCTTGATCCCGTCTAAAACAAAGGGATTTTTATTAGGTTGAATACTAGTCAGTGCAATGTGGATATTATACACATCACAGGAATCAGAGTGGGCTCCTCTCTCATTTGGTTCTCTGAGGGCAATGCTTGGCTGACCTCTCTGCGTAACTTCTCCACTTGACTAGTAGGTCAGTGAGGTTCTTGGGTTGACAGTTAAATATACACTACTGCCACTGCAGGACTCTGGATAGCATAGATTTTATAGTTTCTATAAGGTGAGATTCATTTGTCCTATTCAAAAGACTACCAAGTGTAATGTTCCGGCCAAAGATAGTATTCAATCAAAAGTAATAAGACAACGGGGCACCTGGGTGGCTCAGTCGGTTAAGTGTTAGACTTCGGCTCCGGTCATGATCTCGCAGTTCACAAGTCCGAGCCCCGCGTTGGGCTCTGTGCTGACGGCTCAGAGCCTAGAGCCTGCTTCGGATTCTGTGTCTCCCTCCCTCTGCCCCTGCCCCACTCAAGCTCGGTCTCTCTCTCTCTCTCAGAAATAAACATTTAAAAAAAAATTTTTTTTTTTTTTTTTTAAATAAGACAGGAAAATGTAACTGAATTACCAAAAGAAGTGACAATACAAATAGACCCATGGTGGGGAGGTTGTGGTCCAGATAATGGGGGTAGGAGACATGGATTCTATAATGTCTATACTTAATATGTTTACAGAGGCCTGGAAATGATACAAAATAACCAAATAGAAATTCTAGAATTGAAATATTTGATAAATGAAACCAAGAACTCAATAGATGGGCTTAATAGTGGGCCCAAGAAAATTTTTCATTACAGAAGTTACTGGGTGACCTTCCTCAAATTCTAATCTCATAAAAAGCTTATTAGCTTCCAAAAGGCAGCCTTATTTGCCTTGGCAGTGCACCTGGTAGAGCTTTATCTTAGTGAACAGGCGTGTCTTGTCTTTGAGTTTTGCTCTTTAAGCCCTTAGCCTTCACTGCCCATTTTGGTTTGACATATTTGAAGACTATCATTGGCTCTGTTACAGTTAAGTTGAAGGAGTCTTCCCTAAACACTGAATTCCCAGAGCCAAGACTTTATCTTTTCCTCTCTGCAACCCTAGGACCAGCAAAGTATCTGGGCGTAAAAAGTCATTCATATGAATGTAAGAATTGGACTTGAAGAGTAAAAGGAAAGTGCAGGGATACTGAGAGACTGAAAACAACAAGCCCTAGGGCAAAGGCCTGACCTACACAACACTCGGAAGCTGCTTCTCCTCTCAAGGCAAAAGCCTAGCTCGAGCTGCCCTCAGCCTGGCCAGTCCTCCCTTCACAGTGATTGATAGGAGTGTGATCGTCCTCTTGTCACTGGAAGGTATTGTGCTTATTCTGTTAAAGTAGTAAAAAGTGAGAGGTCTACCAAAGACCTGACTGGTGGTGTATAGCAGGCGGCTGATCTTTTCCCATTTCTCTAATGGTAACCCTTCTCCCATCTTACACGTTTAGCAGAGAGTGCAAATGTATAGCTAAATTTTATTCAGTGGTAAGGAAACTGTGGGATCACAATACATAAGTAAAATTATTCTTTAGTTACCTTGACTCAAGACTAAACTACTAAAGAAGAAAAAAAGTGGTGAACCAAAATATCTTTTCCTGTGTGCAATGCATGAGGTGGAAAATGGGGTCACTGTACTTGTGTGGCCTCAAAGCACATCTCCCTTTTCTATCCAAACTGTTGAACTAAATGAAGAGTGGGGTCCCTAGAGGAGTTTTGTTCCCTGTTTTGTTAATGGGGGAGGGCAAGTATTCCTAAAAGACAGCTCTGAAGTATCAGGAACAGTGAAGATTTAATTTAACCACAGCCACCCTTGGCTCTAGAAGCCCCATTGTTACTTGTCAGATTGTTTCTGTCATTCTTTCTCATATGAAAGACAGTGTGCCCTGACTGGTTTAGAATTAGGCTATTAGGCTATTAGGAGACTTGATGTCTGTATTGCCACACCTGGGCCTCCTGGGTGTGATTGTGACATGTATTAAAGCTAACAAAGTAAATCAAATATTTGCTGACTGTGTATACAGAAGCTTGGAGAATCACCTGTGGGAGAGGTGAAAGAGTAAGTAAACAAAACAACTCTTGAGTTTAACATGATATGCCATGGAGTGAGGCTAATTTTTAATTCTTAGGTGTAAAAAGTACAATAACTTAGGGAGGCAACCACTACCATCCTGTCACATAAGGTGGAAGTCTGAAGAAAAACGGTGTCAAAGGAAATCAACCTACTTTAACTTCTTTAAAAAAAATAATCTCACTGATGTAAATAACTGTGCTTTCCGGTAAATGCTTTGCATTTTCACAGCTTCTACTTTTTGTCATGTATTTCAGTTTTAGTAGTGACAGGAAGTTTGGGTGCAAAGGAGAAAAAAGAAAACCCTTTTAAAGACATCCTGACAAGTGAGTTTCAAATAATTCTATGCGGTGATCTACAGTCAAGGAATAAATTCAGGAAATATGCTGTAAGTTTAGCATTTGTAAAGACTACTAAATTAGTGTGGCACCTAAGTGGCTCAGTCAGTTAAGTGTCTGATTCTTGATTTCAGCTCAGGTCATGATCTCACAGGAGATTGAGCCCTGCATCAGGCTCTGTACTGAGCCTGGAGCCTGCTTACAATTCTCTTTCCCCTCTGCTCCTCTCCCCTGCTCGCGCATGTGCTCTCTCTCTCTAAAAATTAAAAAAATAAAAAAAGATTACAGAATTAATAAGATAAATAAATTTCTACTATTTAATGTATAGCAAAAATTCTATTAATATTCTTTAATAAGCACTAATTTACATTATTATGAGGTAATCAATTAGCCCTAAATGAGGTCTTTGGTGACCTTAAATTACTTAACTGCACCCAGCAGTTTTTCATCTACTTTCTAAGCCAGTATATTATAAAGAAGACTGGATCTTCATGTGTTTTAGAACTTCAGACTCAGGTTCAGTTTCACCACTCAGTTCTGCTTCAACTGTTCTGAGTCATTCGACCTTGGAACACCAGTTTTCCTATGGGTAAATTTGAAGATTTAGTGGTCTAAGAGGGTTAAAGACAGTAAGACACTGAGAGAAGGTCTAACCTGGTAAAGATTATGAGACTTTCAGATGGGAAAAACCACCAAATACCATGATTACTTTAAGGATCTCAGAAATAGCTGGCTACCTGTTTAAGATCATTAAGAAAATATGTGATTCAATTATTTCCCTTTTTTCCTGCTTCTGTAACCAGGCAAATAGGTTTGTAAAAATTACTTTTTATAAACATTAAATAATTTTTATGTCCTATTATTCTAAGCACAGTTACCTTCACTTCCCTTTAGTAAGAAGAAGATAAATTAAGCAATAATTCTGTATATTTTCCAGGACTACACCTTTGGAAAACTTAAAATAGGTAGTAGTAAATCTGTATGTATTTAGGTAAATAAATTTCTTCTTGAGTGACTTATCAATTAGCAATACAACTGAATACAATTAATTAGAAAACATGGGGCAACTGAATATATTAAATTGCACAACTCCACTACTAAAGCAATATGAAGCGGTGTTTATTTCCTCAGGTTTTCTAAAGTTGGTGAATCCAAATAACGGTGTGCACTAATAAGGAACATACTGGGTGGCAAGTTACTGAAAACTGAGGTAGAAAGGCTAGACTCAAGGGCCTTATGAACATCTGCAATCATCTGTTTAAGGAAGAGGTAGGTAAATTTTTATTCATATTGTAAAAGTACCAGACTGATTTAATATCAACAAATAGACCTGAGCTCTGGATGAAATATGCTTAAAACCACAAAGTTTTTGGTCTATTGACTGCGTTTCACCAAGCCTTTTCCTATACCCAAAGCATAATTAAGCAAAGGTGAAAAAATTATTAATTTTTTACATAGTAGGGGCAAAGAACCTAATAAATATAACAAGTATACAAATTTTTTTTCAGATCTCAGCTCAAATATTACCTCCTCAGAATTCTTTATTGACACCCTTGAGACCCTAACCCAGAAAATTGCTCTATCAAATCACTATTTTCTTTGATTAATACCATTCTCTGAAATATCTTGTTCATTTATCTATTAACTTGTTTGCCTATAGACATATGAGACTAGGAATCCATTCATATTGCTCACCACTGTTTTTCCAGTAGATGCCAGGCATAATTATTTGAATAATTACCTGAATAAATGAATTCCTCAGTGTACATGACAGATCAAAATACACCAAGAGACAGAAAAGTACTCCCCTGTCTCCCACACACACTTACCTGGGTAACAGAGTGTTTCTAATTAAAAAATATATATATATATTTTTAATGTTTATTTCTGAGAGAGAGAGAGAGACAGACAGACAGACAGACAGACAGAGTGTGAGCTGGGGAAGGGCAGAGAGAGAGGGAGACTCTCTCCGAAGCGGGCTCCAGGCTCTGAGCTGTCAGCACAGCGCCTGATGTGGAGCTCAAACATGAGATCATGAACTGAGCCGAGGTCAGACGCTTAACCAACTGAGCCACCCAGGTACCTCTCTACTTTTTTTAAGGTTATTATTCAAAATCAGAGGTGGAGTATTTTGTTGCTTTAAAGACAAATATTTACTGCAGTAAAAATTACATAAGCCTATGCAAATTAAAGAATTTTGATGGAAAAATAATTTAAATTAATATTTTTGTGGGAATGCAAACTGGTGCAGCCACTCTGGGAAAGAGTATGGAAGTTCCTCAAAAAATGAAAAATAGAACTACCCTACAACCCAGCAATTGCACTACTAGGTATTTATCCAAGGGATACAAGTATGCTGTTTTGAAGGGGCACATGCACCCCAATGTTTATAGCAGCACTATCTACAATAGCCAAAGTATGGAAAGAGCCCAAATGTTCATCGATGGATGAATGGATAAAGAAGATTTGGCATATATATACAATGGAGTATAACTCGGCAATCAAAAAGAATGAAATCTTGCCATATGCAAGTACGTGGATGCAACTGGAGGGTTATGCTAAGCGAAATTAGTCAGAGAAAGATAAAAATCCTATGACTTCAGTCCTATGAGGACTTTAGGATACAAAACAGATGAACATAAGGGAAGGGAAGCAAAAATAATATAAAAACAGGGAGGGGGACAAAACATAAGAGACTCTTAAATATGGAGAACAAACAGAGGGTTGCTGGAGGGGTTGTGGGAGGGGGATGGGCTAAATGGGTAAGGGGCATTAAGGAATTTACTCCTGAAATCATTGTTGTACTATATGCTAACTTGAATGTAAATTAAAAAATAAATTATTCAAAAAAAATAAACGAATTAATATTTTTGGTAAAATAACCCCAAAACTACCCCTTAGTCTCTCCCACAACTCTTATATCAGTTAAAAATAATCAGATAAAACAGCTTTAAACATGGTAATTTATTTTATGTGGTTGTTTAAATCCATTGTTTAAAAATGTTCAAAAGGCACTTTAAAAAACATATTTAAAAATACATTTTTCTGACTTGTTAGTGGATCACTTAAAATAAGCAAGTCACCACACGTTTTTAAGCCATTCATGACACTATCACCTTACGTAATTTTTAAATTCCAAAACACAAATATTCACTGTGTAATATAACACACTGCTTAGCAGTTAGATTAGTTTCCCTCTAACATATACTTTATATGGATTATTAATTTGTAGGGCCCTGCAAAGTTATTTAAAATGAATTGATAAAAACTAAAAACTACAGAGGTAAATGGAGGTGAAATAGAGCACTATTTACCTCTGAAACTAGTTTTAGAACTGGTTTTTCTAGAGACAATTTGTAAAATTTCTTACTCTAACCTGTGTTAAAATTTCTATCTCAACTCCAATGTATAAACATAAGTCATATTTTTAAATCAAGAGAGGTTACATTTAGCATAAAATAAACCACAGGTTATCCCCCAGATTTCTTAAGAATGTTTCTGTCAGGCCTACAATAAATCAGAGTTTTTTGGTTTGTTTTTGAGAAAAGGGAGTAGAGGGAATGGAATCCACATAACTTTATTTAATAATTGTGTATCTAGAATGTCGAACTGTAGACTTTAAGTAGGGCAAATATCCTGAGAGCCAGTAGGCATTATTCTTGGATTTTTTTAACTTCCAATCTCATAGGGAAATCTGAAGTTAACAGGTATAAAGTTATTAATAAGTGATACAAATTCTAATCACTAATTACAGCCAAATTAACCTTGCAAAGGCAGCATTAAGAGTAGTTAGAAAATGGAAATTAGTTATAAAGGAAATAAAGAGCAACAAATACAAAGAAGAAATCGTCAAAGACAGAATAGTATAATGAGCTAAAAATTTAAAGGAAGAATAAAAGGATAGATTTGATCTAATCAATAAAGTGAAGCATTTTGTTTTTCAAGCCTCAATCTGGTAATATAAATAGTTTGATAGGTTCCCGGAAGTGAAAAATTAATCTCAAGAGACAATTACGAAAATAACCAGTTAACAAATTTAATGCTCAAATGCAATTACTGTATTTCAAAAAATACTAAAAACTGGCCATTTATTTTGAATTTTCTTACAGTAACAAAAATTCCTCTTTCTGAAATTTAAAATATTTGAAAACAAATCTGCTTTGTATCATCTATGAACTTCCCACTTGAAAATATAAGTATACTGTTGTTGGAAAACATAAAGATAGCAAAAGCCTTATGTTTTGAGACCACACTACAACCATTTATCCAAATGATCTTAATTTAAAAGATAGTAAGTCATCATCATGAAATCTGGTTTTATGTGCTCTGTCAAATACTTGGGAGAATTTTTGCTGTATTAGGTCATATAGGACAGTCAAATGGATTCTTAAAAGTGATGAAATTTTGATAGTATGAATTAGCAGAAAAAACATTCTGCATATTATAAAATAGCATTTTGCTACTTCCATTTAAAAGCTTTACTAACAATTGGAAAAAAATTTTTACTAACAAGTGAGGACACTCAGATATGCTTATTTAATGAACTAGTATGTATTTACTAGTACTTATTAAACTCTTCCTGCCCCCATTGTGAAATTACTAAACTTGGAGAATTACATATTTTCTTGTGGGCCCTGATATTGGTCAATCTGAAGAAGCTAAAGAATTTTGTCAAAATGAATGATCCACGGACCCTTTAAATTATCTTTAAAGTCTCTTACGTTTTATATGGTGTGATCTGGGACCACACCAACTTAAAACATGCTTTATCTAAATCTTTGAAAGATACCCTACTTCTGGGGCAATAAATCTGCAGCGCATTCCAATCATTATTTGCATCAGAATTATCGAGGTCTTGGTTCCCAAACTAGCATGAATAAAACTCATTTGGAGGGCTTTACACAGCTGCTAGCCTCCACCTCTGGAGTTTCTGATTTAGGTCTGGGGTGGGCCCAGAGGGGCTGAATTTCCAAGTTCCCAGATGATGCAAATACTGCTACCTAGGGCCAACACTTTGAGAACCAGTGACCAAGAGAATATGGCAATAATGCATATTAATGGGCCCCATGCTAGAATCAGAATTTCTGGGATTGGGGTTTGGAAATCTGCATTTTAACAAGCTCCCAGGCAAGAAGAGTGTAAGACCACAATTTGAAAGCCACTCTGACAACTGGGCTGGTTAATCTGACTATTACTGGCTGATGGATCAGATCACTCATGTTAATAAGTAAAAATGGAAATAATGTTAAATGACTAACCTCAAGGCTGATATGGCATGATGAACACACAGGCTTTGAGCATAAGTCCTAGCTCTGTTACTTGCTAGCTTAGTGACAGTGGAAAAGTTACTTTAATTTTCTGAGCCTCAGTTTTCTCATCTATAATACAGGAAGAACAACCAATTTGTGAAGATTAACACTAATATACACAGAATATCTAAGCATACTATATGGCATACAATAGGCATTAGATACAAACTAGCTATTACTTGTTACAAGAAATGTATGAAATATTTCAATATATTTGATTAAAGCAGATTTTTCATTCATTTAGAACAAATATTTACACTCTAAGGTAACAGAATAATAATAAAACCTTATACTTATTGCTCCATAGTCTGGGCCAGACAAGCGTTCTAAAAGTTGTACATATATTCACTCATTTAATCCTCATAAAAATCCTGTGAGGTAGGTAGTATTACTGTCCCTAATTTATGGATGAGGAAATTGAGGCACAGAGAAATGAAGTAAATTATTTAATGTTACAAAACTAGGAAGTGATAGAGCAGGAATTTAAACCCAGGCGTCTGACTAGACCCCAGGATTCATCACAATGTTAATTTCCCATGAGTAAATGTTAAGGTTTTTAGAAAGTAACATATATGGACTGCAAATAAATTCATATCCATACCAACGTGAAGAGTTGTTTAGACAACAGAATGAATGATTTGAAATTTTGGCAGATGATATTGCCGTGAAAACCACAAAAAACAATTTAAAGTAAAAACTGGTGTGAATTTTCACTCTGTGGACAGAGTAATCCATAATAACCACTAATTGCTACTAAGATGAACATCCTCTCAAAATACCATCCAAAGAGATGATTTTGACATGTTTTGGCACAATAAATATAAACTCTTTAGCTAAGTAGCAGAGTCAATGGCATGACAGCCATGTGAAATTTGCAACATTTAAGATAATCTTATAGTCTGCAAAATATTCTGTTATGATATACTTTTCTTTCCTTCCAGAAATTCTTTAAATAGAGTCACTAAAGTTAGAATGAAATATTTATGAATGTATTTTTGAAGACAGTATTAAATGTGTATTCTGCTGTTAGAATTATCCATTGGCAAAAAAAACAAATTAAAAAAAAAATCCCAAAATATTAAGTCTGCATCAAAATTCAGGCTGTTATTCATGAATTAAGTATTTGGTCTTTTAGTATCTGACATATTTCAGTTTGTTTAAGCACTCTGTTTTTCTAATGTTTTTAATTAACTCTGGTCAAAATATTACATTCAAATTATTTTGCCAGTGTAACCAATAGCCACCTCAGAGCCTAAAAATGAATGTCTAAACTCTGCTTTAAACAAGTTATGAAAGGCACAAACAAATTTTCATCTCTCAACAGGATGATAATGAAAGGAACTATAATTACGTAGCTGGAATGAGTTTTAAATAATCAATTAAAAATGTCACTTAGTAATTCCTGAGAGTGGCACTGATCTAAGAAAAGCATCCCCAAATAGCATTAAATTTACTATTTATTAGTTACCCATGATTAGCAATGGGTAAATTTGGGAACAAAATATTTTAAAATGCATATTTATAGAATGCTATTAATGCTTTGAGTAAATAAATATTAATAATTAAAATTGTATTCAAGAATAAACATATTTAGAAAAGAGACAACAGGGACTCAGTAAAACATAAACTACTAATTAGAACCAAGTATATAATACAGTCAAGGCCCATATAATTTCAAAATGTGGTTTTATTAATGCACTTTAGGACAAGTGCCATTCTTACTCTACCTCGTCTGGAAGAAATACTGCCAATTATAATCACAGGAAATTTTTCATTAGACAAAAACTGCGTGTGTGTGTGTGTGTGTGTGTGTGTGTGTGTGTGTGTGTTGGGGGGGGTTGGTTCATTTATATCATGCTGCAAATATAAACTCATGTCTTGAGTTTATAAATAACATTAAGCAACAATATTTCCTTCTAAACTTTTCTTTAAGGCAGACCTTTAGCATCATGTGTGTGTTTTACTAATATGTGCAGTATAGTTTTAGAAAATTTAAACGTTCTAGTTTCTCAGTGAAAATAATACATGTGGTCAAGAACAGACAACAAAAATCTTGTTTCTAGTCCTTCTGCCTGGCCACCATTTTAAAAACACAAGTTTTTCATATATATATATATTACTGTATCAAAACACATTTTAACAGATTTCACAGCTCACTTAAAGCTTCAGTTTACAGTCATTTGTATGAAAGATTTCTAATATGGAATGTTCACTTCAAAAGAATTCCTCACTGGGACTCCAGTGTTCTGTATCAGAAATGCAGAAGTTCTTCAGTGCAATGCTAGACAGTTTACCTCTTCATTTATGTTTCTCTTTCAAGAGTTCTCATTTTACTTTTGGATCTTCATTTTTGTATGCTCGACTTCTTTCTTTTAGTATATTCTCAGGTAAGGCAGGTTGATATCTATATAAATAACCATACGGACGAAGATGATAAACGAGGTATTCTAACTCATACATAGTTGTAGGATCAACATAGTGAAAAGAAACTGCAAGATCAGAACAGCAACCAGGACCCTAAAAAAGTAATGGAAACAGGCATTATTACTAAACAGTACACAGTTAATATACAATATTAACATATTCATTGAGGAAATATTAATTTTAACAGAATCTGAGCATTAAAGCTAGCAAGGTAAAGCAGAGACATCCAATTTATTAGACCTGTAGAAGAAACCAAGAATTTTTAGAGTTCTTAATGATTTAAAACTAAACATGAAAACTGCTAAAATATATCTAACTGAATAATATTCTCTTAGAATCTATAGTACTTTTGCAGAAAAGAATCTTAAGACTTCCTCAAATGAAAGAGGCAGCTCTATAAAGAATGAAGCTCTATTTCTGAGTTTTGTTTTTTCTTCATAATGTTCTCACTATGAATTTTTGCTTGGCTCAACCTCAGGAAAACATCTTTGGAGAATTTCAGTGACTACAAAGCCTTGCCCATTATGTGTCTGCAACCTAATACTTCATCTGCACATCAACCCAAACAGTACAGTATTTGAGAGGAAGTGCTGAGTCAAATCTAAGTTTGAATCCAAATTTTGTCTACTAGTGTCAAATTCTGCCTATTGGTGTATGACCTTGGGCAAGTTAATTAATCTCTCTATAAGCTTCAATTTCTTCATCTGCAAAAGATAGTTACTTAAAGGAGATAATGTTTGTAAAATGCTTGGGACCAGTTTAGCCTATAGTAAATGCTCAATAAATGTTGACATTATTGATAGAATAATCATATTTAGGTGGCCCTAGTAAGCAGATCATAAACATTTGCTCAGATATATAACTCCGATTGATTCCTAACAGAGTTGGTATGAGAACAGGTTTAAAAAAGATAAAAACATGACAATAATAAAAAAAATACAACAAAGAAACAGGAAAAAAAAAGCAAGAACATAACACAGAAAAAAACACAAAACTGACCCCAGAATTAAACAGTCATAAGGTTATTTTGGGGTTAGAACTGGTATCTACAGAATGTTTCACCCAGGTGACTCAAACAAAACTTCACACTCTATCTAATGTCTTTGCAAGGACCAAGAAGTAAGATATCCTGGCAAGTTCTCAGTGAAGATTCATACTGAACATTTAATAATTCATGTTTGAATTCACTTACTGCATGCTTACAATGCAGTAAAAATTATCAAGGAATTGTCCACTGTATTTTCTCTGGCCTTCTCTCTGAACTTTCCTTTGAAACAAACACGGGATATGTGAGGTTTCTGGACAATCACATAGACACTGGAAAATTGTTTGGTGCCTACTTCTTACACCTTGAAGGCAATGTAAGGATAGGAACAAATCTGAAAAGTAAGTAGGTAAGTGAACTTGTGATCATCAAACCATCTCTGCCCAATAGATATATGTGAACCACATAATGCAGTTTAAAATCTGGTAGCCATATTTAAAAAGTAAAAAAGTGAGGGGTACCTGGGTGGCTCAGTCAGTTGAGCATCCAACTCTTGATTTTGGCTCAGGTCATGATCCCAGGGTTGTGGGATTGAGCCCCACGTCGGGCTCTGCACAGAATGTGAAGCCTACTTAAGATTCTCCCCACCCCCCCACCCCTGCACCTCTCCCTTACATGCTCTCTAAAATTAAAAGTTTTTAATTAAAAAAAAGTAAAAAAGTGAAATTAATTTGAATATATTTTAACTAAATAAATCCATATTATTCTTTTTTCAATATGCAATCAATATTTTAAAATTATTAAATCATTCTTTTATTTGTGCTAAGTCCTTGAAATCAGGTAGGAATTTTATTATACTGACAGCACATCTCAATTTGGACTAGCCATATTTCAAATACTCAACGGTCATACCTGGCTAGTGACTACTATACTGGCCAGTGCATATTAAACTAAAGGACTAAATTAATAGCAATTAATTTTAAATTGCTGATGCTTTCTGACAGCAATTTTATGTGACCCTGAAATACTGCAATAATATTTTTGATAATATTTACTGCATTAATTATGTTTTACTCTATTGCATTACTGTTTTTTTGCTAGATGGCCAGGATACTGTTATTAAGATTTATAAGCAATAAGGTGATAAAAGAAAACAGCTATAACTATTAGAAACAAAATAGTTCTTTGCATATAATTATGGTTCCTACCAAAATTCAAGAGAATCAAGTAAAAAATCATCAGAAATAGAAAATCCAGAACAAAGCCAGACTTTAAAGATGCTTTCAAGAAATAACAGCTTTCATATATACCATTCAAAAAGTTTTTAAGAAGAGCCCAGGTAGAGTAGTAACAAAAACATTAAAAACAAAGGGAGAGGACTCCTGGGCAGCTCAGTTGGTTAAGTGTCCAACTGTTGATACTGGCTCAGGTCATGATCTCATGGTTCATGAATTCAAGCCCTTAGTTGGGCTCTGTGCTGACAGTGCGGAGCTTGCTTGGAGTTCTCTCTCTCTCTTTCTCTCTCTCTGCCCCTCTCCCCTGCTCACTCTCTAAAGAAATAAACATTTAAAATTAAAAACATAGGGAGATACTTAAGAAGAAATAAAATCTGGAGAAAATATAAAGCTTTACTAAAGGACCGAAAATAAAATTTTAAATCCCAGGCAAAGACATCCATTGTCCCTAAATGAATAAATTAATGCATAAGGATAAAGGCACGGTATTACCAAAACAATCTGAGAGATATACAAAGCACAGGAATATACAATCTTAGATTAATAACTTCAAAATCTGTAAAGTTACAAGGTTCAAAACAATATGGTGCTTAGGCAAAACCAAATAGGACAGTGGAACAGAACTGAAATACCAGACACCAATTCTACTGTAAGTAACACTACAGTATACAATACAGGAGATATTTTAAATCAGCAATGAAAATAAGACAGTTAAAATATGGTACTGGAAAAGGGGCACCTGGGTGGGCCAGTCGGTTAAGCATCCGACTTTGGCTCAGGTCATGATCTAGCAGTCTGTGAGTTTGAGCCCCGCATCCGATTCTGTGCTGATAGCTCAGAGCCTAGAGCCTGGTTCAGATTCTGTGTCTCCCTCTCTCTCTCTCTTCCCCTCCCCCGCTCACACTTTCTCTCTCTTTCAAAAATAAATAAACATTAAAAAATGTTTTTTTAAAAATGGTATGGGAACAATCAGTTAACAACTTGGAAAAATCAGGAGCTCTCTACCTTAACCACGTATCAGGAAGTTTCAGATGATACACTTAATGCAAATAGAACTGAAGAATAGAATAAATTGTTATTTGATCATTTCTGACCTACAAAAAAGGCAATTTCACACACAGGGATGTGTGTATGTGTGTGTGTGTGTGTGTGTGTGTCTGTTTACACATTTTTTAAATCCACTATATTTAGACTGATTACATATTCTCTGGTGAAGGCGATTTCTAGGAAACAGACTTTAGTCCAAGGAACTTACTTCTAGGGAAGTGAGAAGGTGGTGGGAGAAGGGAATTGCGTGAAGAACACGTTCTAAACAACCAACTTAAGAACGTAACTCTTTGATCAACTGTAATATCTCACACACTGACTAAAATAAAAATTTTCCACAATGTGTTTCTAGTGATTACTACAAAGAAAAAGTATATGTATGAGATTTAGGATAACTTTGAAAATCGTAATTCACTTAGGGAGAAGAAAATTTGTTAAACGATGGATGAGTAATAACAGAAGTTTGATTTCACATTGTGTGTATATAACTTCCTGGGAGAGAAGAGGCAGGACTAGGAAGTTGGGTCAATTTTGGTACTTCCAAGTCTTTTACGTAACTGAATAAATTTTTATAGAAAACATAAATTTTGCATCCATTTTAAAAACAACTACAATTTAAATAAATGATGTATCATAGAAATATTTATTTTGTTCATATAAAGTATATTGTTAGGTACACCCTATTTGTAGGTGGGAATTGTGGGTAGTACTCTTAAAGGGAAAGAAGGATATTTTACTGGTTACAACATATAACAATTAGGACGTCCCTTTACTGTTACTGTATGTGTAACCAATATGAGATACTCAGTAAAATCTTATATGCATTTAGGTGTTTTTGTTATATGCATTTGTAATGTTTTTAAGTTTGGATAGGAAGGAGGACAGAATTAAGAAGGGAAGAGATCAAGTAATCTTGGAATGGTCAGATTATGCTAAGAAAAGTTTACATCAAAAAAGCACCCAAGCACTCACTAGAACAAAATAAAAATAGACTATCAAAAAGCAGACCGGGAATACATCTGTTTTATAGTCTAGGAAATTGCTGCTCTAAAATAGCAATAAAATGCTAGCATAAGGTTTCAAGCAGCCTCAATACATAGAAATGAACTTTTTAAAAAATAATTTATTTTTTTAAGTTTATTTTGAGAGAGAGAGAAAGAGAACAAGTGGGGGAGGGGCAGACAGAGAGGGGGACAGATGATCTTAAGTGGGCTCTGTACTGACAGCAGAGAATCCAATGTCGGGCTTGAGCCCACAAACTGTGAGATCACGATCTAAGCCAAAGTCAGGAGCTTAACTGACTGAGCCACCCAGGCACCCCAGAATCAAACTTTAAACTGTTTGTTTATTAAAGTGGAATTTCATCCCAACAACAGAGTGTTTATTTTAACATTCCTCAGCTCTTCCCTTTGGGGCACATATCCCATTAATCATGGAGGGGAGCTCATGATGGAAATTACAAGTTTTAGAATCAGAGTGGTTTACAGTATTGCCTAGACTATCAGGAAAGACAGATTACTTGACTTTCTGGAGTCTCAGTTTTGTCACCTATTAAATGCAGAATTACTGTGAGGAATAGCTATTGTTACTGTAAGAAATAGCTATTAAGTACCAAGAACAGACTGGTGGTTGACATCGGAAGCAATAGTGATTTGCTTCTAAGTTTTCAAAGCTGATTACCCAAAGACTGGATCAGTTGTTCTAGGTCAAGGTTTCTTAACCTCTGTTAGTGACATTTTAGACCAGATAATTCTTTATTGTGGGGAGCTGTCCTATGCATTGTGAGATGTTTAGCATCTAGTGGGTTTACAACCTTGTGGGTTTCTACCCACTAGATGCCAGTGCAGCCTCCCAACTAACAACAAAAAATGTCTCCAGACTTTGCCAAATGTCCTCTGGGAGGCAAAAAAGCCCACAGTTGAGAACCACTGTCCTAGATAATGATTTGAAAAAACTGGCTTATGAAGCTGAGAATGCTAGCATGAAGTGTATTATTTGTATCTTAGGGCCAGAAAAAAGAGGCCAGAGAGTACTAATGACTTACCTACATGCATTATTAATCAATAACAGATATGAACCGAAAAAATGGCTAGGTTTGTGATTCCTGGTCTCCTTCAGTCATTCGCTGCTGCAATGTTCCTAACAGTGAAAATGTGGAAACAAATTTCTAAATGTTTACCAGCAGGCGAATGGGTTAATTACCACATACTCATACCTTAGATTACATAGCAGCCTAAATTAATGAAGCACATACAGGTATTAATGTTGATAAATTTTAATGTATGAAAAGAGCAAATGTTCAAGGATTTTTATGGAATAATTCCATTTGTTTAAAAACCTACAAAACAATACTATATATTATTTATGGATACATAAATATGTAGGAAAAAAGATACAACCATGCATGGTAATGACAAATATTAAATTCATGATAGTGGTTAACACTGAGGAAGGAGATAAGAAAACTGGACTAGGGAGGGTACACAGGCCTAAACTGTATCTATATCCTTTTTTGTTCTAAAAAAGGAAGCAAATGTGGCAAAAGATTAATATTTGGTAAAGCTAGTTAGTGGGTACAAAATATTAATTCTTCTCAAATATTTAGCTGTACATCTGAGATATCTAATAAAATAATGTATTTTAAATAAAATTCTCTAAGATGCCAAATGAGAGCTAAGGCTTATTAAGTGCTTACTGTGTGACAGGCATACACTGTAATTACAATTGAGTGAGACAGGTAGATCAGGTCCATTTTCCAAATGAGGCAACTCACGCTCAGAACTTGGGAAAATTCTGTCCATCCAAAGTCATTCAACTATTAAGTGGGAGAAGATTTCAACCTAGGTCTTTCTGAACCTCAAAAGTCTTTTCATGCACCATTCCTGAAACCTTGAAGACTCTTTACCCAGATCTTCACACAGCCTGCTCTCTAACCTCCCTCAGATTTCTTTTCGAAAATCACCCCTTAGAGACACCTTTCATAATCACCCAAACTAGCGTACCCCATGACACTCTGGGTCACTCTCTATCCCCTTACCTGGCTTTACTTTACTTCAGGGCACTTATCACTACCTAATATCATATTTTATCTTTACTAGTCTGCCTGTTTATTGTATGTCTCTGCATCCAGAATGTAAGATTCATAATACACTGTTATAAGGTTCACGAGAACTGGAACTTGACCATATTTACCACTATATTTTTAGTGCCTGACATATAATAGCACCAATATTTATTGAATTACTATTGCTGACATTCATATTCTCAGCTATTTTATTATACGTCGCCACTCTATATAAAAAGAGTAAAGGAGATTCTTAGTTATTGGTACCAAAGAAACACATTATTTGCTAGGTTGTTTTTTTTTAAGTAAATAAAAGTCAGTCTAAGTATTTATACAGTAATAAAATTTCTAAACTTACCTCTACAGGAGGATAATAGTTGTAATTCCAGTACCAAAAGGTTCTAGGTAGATACCCCTTGATTAAGTGGTGTTCTGGTACAAAGGGATGAAAAGTTTCTTTTCCAGTGGTATCTCTGGAATCTCCCGCTTCTACATTTATAATTTCCATGCATCTCCCCAGTGCTAAGTCTTCAATGGAGGAACTATGTGTACATTTGTCTGTTTTAAATGCATCAACAAATCTTTTCAAGGCTTCTTTGCTCAGTACATATCCTGCTCCTCCACTCATGTAGCCCTGCTTTACATAGGGCTTAAATCTTCTGCCAAAGTAAATGGGTTCTTCAGGGTTGTATTTTGAGAGAAGCCATCTCAAATTATCTAGTATAACATATGTATCATCATCTGCTTTCATAAACCAATCAGCATCTTCTAAATAATGATCATGAACATACTGAAAAGCTTTGATTGTTTTCCAGTATAGTTGATCTCTGCCTTCTCTGGTTTTTAGTCCCACAGCAGGGAAGTCTTTATTTTCTTCTGAACTCATAAACAACACTTTATTACAACGCTGGGCCCATGTAGCTTTGACGTGTTTGGCCTTTTTCTCTAGATTTTGAGGACCTGTCATAACCCAGCAAAGAATTTTAACCTTCTGATAGAGGTTTTCAGCGATGTCTGTGTTCTCATCTATTAAACAAAAAATTTTTAGAGTTATATCTACATAGGTGTAAAAATGCAAATAAATTATATTGAAGAAAACGTTTTCTTATGCAATTTCAAAGGCCCCCTTCTATTTACCTTTCTAGCATTAGTAATTTAGCTGAAAGAAAGCAAAACTCAACCTAATATGAACTGACATTCTGATTTATTGGTATCATGTCAGTCTTGTCCAGGAGATTCATTGGCGTTAATAAGAACTGCCACCATGACTTAGATTCTTACTATTTGAACTGTGGTTTATTGACCAAACAGCATTAGCATCATCTGGGAATTAGAAATGCAGAATCTCAGGCCCCACCCCAGATCTACTGAATCTGAATCTGCATTTTAATCTCCAAGTTCTCTCAGAGATTTGTATACATATAAAGTACAGTCTTAGTCTCTGTTTTTCACTTCATTCTACAAAGAAAGCTTCTATTGGTTCACAACAGAACACTGAAGGAATTTCTCACTGCTCTGAATAAGCTTCTAAAAGACAGGAAAGACATGCTACTGAAGTAGCAGTTCATTTTGGAGTCCACAAGAGTTCACTGTTAGGAATTTATACAAGTACCCTGACGTGACTTTAAAAAAGGCTTTCATGACCATCTCGGTTTGAAGAAACAGGGTTAATAGAGAGTTGAGATTACTTCTCATAGTACCATATTTCATTCCAAAATGCAAATCCATCAATCAGAAACAGAATAGAGTATCAGTAGTATTTCCAAGACTATCTAGAGCAATGTTTTTCAAAGTATTCCTTTGTAAAGAAATAGGGAGCTTATGCCAGAATATAAAGCAACACATTACTTCTTTCATCAAGGAAGTCCTGCTGTACCCCACAAAAAGTCCACCTAACTAAAAAGCGAGCTTAACTGAGTTACATCCTGATACAAACTCCTTATCTGGATGCAGACTGGTAACAGATAATTCACACTGTCAGGCCAGGACCACATTCTGAGTATTAATGGTTTAAAGTAAGACTCTAATTTTAAGATTCTATACCAGTGCTTGGTGAAGGATCAATTTTTATTTCAATAGTTAAAGACCTATACTTTTGCAAACATGCTAAAAAATGAATTAGTAGAAAAATAAAACTAAAAAAGATATTGCAAAGTGTAAGTACTAATTCTTACAGTTTAGACAAAAATTACTCTGTTGAATTACCATGAAAGCTTCCAACTATTTAATCCCAATTTCAATACTTATGTGGTTGTGGACCAGCACGGACCTGCAAAACCATAGTTTTTTGTGGTAATAATACAGGCAGAATCCTGAGGAAGCATGTCCTTAAAGGTAAGACCAACCAGTGAGTTACAAAAGCTCAGTCCTGTGAAAAATTAACAACTGGAGGCATAAATTTCTACTTAACTGAGAGGGAATACAACATTGGGCAAGATTGGGCATGCATTGAAAATATTCTCTTGTCCCTCTGAATATCGATAATTCACAATTCAAAAACAAACAAAATCACCCTATTTTCAGAGAGCATTCATATTTCATTGGGACTTGAGGGTCCCAAACTCCTGGCTATAGATAAACAAAATACTGGATGAACAGGGAAACTCGTAGATGCAGGACTTTCTAATGTTTCACTTTGAGCAAGACAACCTTCTCCTCACTGCTGGGATTTGGTAGAAATATTCTTTCTCATTTTTTAGTTATTCATTTATTAATTACTTTGTTGTAGGCATGTGCTCGCACAGGAGATGAAAAGATGAGTAAGACATATGGCCTACTACAGAAAATTCACAATCTTGCAGGAGACCTTGGCACGCAAGCCAGTATGTGACACACACTAACAGCGATGCTATAGTAGAGCTCTGTACAGAGCTCTGTTCAATGTGCTGAGGAATAAGACAGCTGTGGCTGATAAATCCTATAGAATAGTGGAACGGGAACTTGGCCAGAACAGAGAAGAAGGGGAGATAAAGCAAAATCAGGAAACAGATGATGCAGAAAATAGGTCTTTAAATGAGTAGAAGCTCACCATAAGAGGAGACAAGAGGTAGAGTGAAGTTTAGTTGATGTAGGTACCTGGGTACAACTGAAGGTCTGTACTAGGGGAAATGAATGGAGAGAAGAAATCTGAAAAATGGTAAAGAAGTAGAATGTTAGAACTTACGGAAAATGGGATTGATTGGTAAGTGAAAGAAGACATCTACCATGACTTCATAGTTTCTAGCTTAGACAGATGTGGACCATTGAGCAGGACAAGTAGGTACCTAATATATGTGCCTGCAGTGACCTGATACAGCCTACTAGTAGAAAAAGCATGGCTCCAACTGATCCTTTGACAATCTGGAGCAATGCTCATTGCTCTATGATGGTGTTTAACTGCTCTATGATAAGAACACAGAGCACCTACTCAGAGCTGAATCAGTTGTATAAACATTTACACAATATGACATCATTTGTAATAGTATACATGTGCTTGCTAGTTCATAATAACTCAACCAGGATGTGGTATTTCATCCCTCAGCTTCTGCCTGAGAGGCAGGAAAGAAATATCTTATTGCCAAAAAGATACAAGAAACAATTCTTAACTGGGGGACCCTCTGCATCCCAGGATTCCAATTGTTTTCAAGCTGCTGTATTCTTTTTTGTCAAATAAATCACACTTGCAGAGATCTTTGAATTATGTTAATGTCTTTTCACAGTGTTAGGAACTGGGCTAAGACAAAGACAGTAAAGAATAGATGGGAACTAAAATTATAGGAATTGATGATATCACACAAGAAAAGAAACAGCCAAAGGACAGAAACATGGGGAAAACCAACACTTAAAGGGGCACCAGAGGACACAATTGAGAACATCCTGTTAGAAGCAGGTGACCAGGAGAAAATGAAGTCATTATAACACATCCTTAGTTCTTTCCTCCTCTTAAGTTTTTATGCCTCTTAAAAAGTGAAAAGATTAGTTATTTTAGCTACTGATAAAAATATAAATTGAAAAAATATATATAAATTGAGATTTATATATATCTCTTTAATTTCTATAAGACAAGACTAAGTAAAAACTAAGACTAAAATCAGAAAATAGCAAAAATGAAAGACACAGATATAAACCATGATAACAAAATTAGGCTAAATGAATATTTTCAAAAACAAATCTAATCTGAAAGTTCTGCCTTTCCCCAAATTACAGTTTCTGAACTATCTCTACTTAAAAATGAATTCAAAATTAATACCGTACTCCCTAAATAAATCTGGGTTTTAGCAACTTCCTTCTGCTGAGGCAAACCAAGAATTGTCATTAAATATCAGGAATTAAGCTCACTTTTATCAAAAGATATTGTATGTAACAAAATTCAAATAAATTGCCTTTTCCAAGTCTCACAACACTTACACAGACTGAAAACTACTGTTTGTGTTTACTCCTTAATAAAGCAAACCATACCTTTATGTTGGCTAGAATCTGCATTGAAGTTCATCTGTCCTTCTAGATGATTCTGTCCATTATCATCTGAATGCCTAGCATGAGGATCATTATGAAGAATATTAGGCTGGGTATCACCCTGTTCTCCCAGTAAAATACTAAATAACTGAGAACATAAAACAAATCCAATTGCAGATCCACAAAGGAAGGTTAAAAAATTCAGCCAAGATTTAGAGGCCATTTCCCGAAAGTTTATTTCTGTAAGAAAAAAATTAGCAAGATGTTATAAATTATAAAGCATACATACTATGAGGAAAAAACTTGATTAACTTTTAGCCATATGGGAAAGTTAATTTCTTCCATATAGGAGAACATTTTTAAGAATATTTAACTTTTATCTATTTGCTGCTAAAACACACATTATGGACAATTCAGTAAAATGAGTAGTAACTTAGAGAATCATTGTTAGAGTGGAACATGGGTAAATAGGTCAGTATTTGCACATAGAATTTCCTGTTCCTCCCAACTAGAATCCTTTGTGAACCCAAGCCTGCTTGCCACACTCTTCTTCTTTTTTGCTGTCGAAATAGTTAAATTTATCTTTTTTTTCTCTTTTGGTAGTTCATATTACGTGGTATACATTATAGATATTATATAAAAATATATATAATATGACACAACATAATATCTCACAAATATTACTATCATTGAAACAAATGGTAAAATTTGTATAAAAATTGTGGGGAGGACACAGAGATTGTGTTCTAAAATCCTATTGTTGTCCAGAAGTAGTAGAAGTATTAATGTTAGATTTTAAAAGACTACGGATGTGTAAAGTAATTACTAGTATAATCATTAAAAAAAAAGAATACATAACTAAAACAGAAAAAATGAAATATAAAATAATAATCAAATACAAGACAAGGAAAAAAGAGAAGTGGATAAAGAACAGATGAAATAAACAGAAAAAAATAGTATTATGACTGATTTTAATGTAAATATATCACCAATGACATTAATGTAAAAAGACTGAAAACTCTAATTAAAAGATAAAGATAGCCAGCCAGACTAGAGAAAGAAAATAAACCAATCTATATGCTGCTTATAAGAGACACACATTATATTCAGAAAGAGCAAAAGGATGGAAAAAGATGTATCATTCAAACACTTACAAAAAGAAAGTATGCTAATATCAAAATAAAAGTAGTAGCTACATAGTTATCTTTGAGATATTCACCAAGCTCTACATTTTTGATTTACACATTTTTCTATATTGGGGCGCCTGGGTGGCTCAGTCGGTTAGGCGTCCGACTTCGGCTCTGGTCATGATCTAGCAGTTTGTGAGTTCGAGCCCCACATCGGGCTCTGTGCTGACAGCTTAGGGCCTGGAGCCTGCTTGGGATTCTGTGTCTCCCTCTCTCTCTGCCCCTCCCCTACTCATGCTCTGTCTCTGTCTCAAAAATAAATAAAAAACATTATAAAAAAAAAATTTACACATTTTTCTATATTAACATTTACTTTAGTAAAAAATTTATATAAAAAATAGCTCAAATTACCTTTTACTTTATTCCTTTTAATACATATTTAATATACATATATTTAACACAAAAGTATTTATACTCAAATCTATAAGTAAAATTGTCAAGCCATGGAGCTATACCATGCTTTCTTATGTCTCGTATTACAGGTCCTCTCTAGAATAATAATTCAAATTTGAGAAGGATGATTCCAAGGGGTAAGCAGAAGATAAAGGAAAGACAGTGTGAGCAAAGTTGTTCACTAATCCTTGAGATGTAAATTACCCATATGAAACTGGCAGGCACTTGTTTGTTTATTTTATTGTATTTATTTTTAATTTACATCCAAATTAGTGAGCATATAGAGCAACAATGATTTCAAGAGTAGATTCCTTAATGCCCTTTACCCATTTAGCCCATCCCCCTCCCACAACCCCTCCACCAACCCTCTGTTTGTTCTCCATATTTAAGTGTCTCTTGTGTTTTGTCTCTCTCCCTGTTTTATATTATTTGTGCTTCCCTTCCCTTATGTTCATCTGGCAGGCACTTGTTTACTTACTTCCTTTGTTCTACCTTAACTGCATTCTTAAATTCAGAAAGGTAGGCCTTCCTGGATGAAGAGTATATATGTCCCACTCAACTTCCCTACCCAATTTCCCAGAGGAAAAGCAGAAATAAGTTTATCCAATCTTGTTGCTATTTTTCCTGAAAGGGAGTCTCAAATTCTTTCTTGCTATTGTCCTCTTTTCCCCATTTAGATTGGTCTTTAGTGAAATCCTTACACCCAAAAGGTATAATCCACAATCCCAGGGAAAATATCCCTCTTGGTTTAAATGATTCTTTTGAAATTCTAAAAACCTCAAGATTATTTGCAAATGATATATCCGATAAAGGGTTACTATCTGAAATACAGAAAGAACTTACAACTCAACACCAAAACATCCCGAGTAATCTGATTAAAAATAGATAGGCAGATTTTTAATCTGCCTATCTGTTTTGGAAAACAGATATTTTTCCAAAGAAGACATACAAATAGCCAATAGACACATGAAAAGATGCTAAATATCACTAATCATCAGGGAAATGCAAATCAAAACTACAATGAAGTATCACCTCACACCTGTCAGAATGGCCAGAAACACAAGTTTTGGCAAAGATGTGAAGAAAAAGGAAGCCTTGTACACTGTTGGTACAGCCACTGTGGAAAACAGTATGGAGATTCCTCAAAGAATTTAAAAATAGAATTACCATATGATTCAGTAATTTCAGTACTGGATATTTATCCAAAGAAAATTAAAAAAACACTAATATAAAAAGATATATGCACCCCTATGCTTACTGCAGCATTATTTATAATACCCAAGATATAAAAGCAATCCAAGCGTCCATCCATAGATGAATGGATAAAGAAGATGGGTGATACACACACACACACACACACACACACACACACACACACACACACACTGGAATATTCCTCAGCCATAAAAAAGAATGAGATCTTTCCATTTGCAATAACATGGGTGGATCTAGAGGGTATAATGCTAAATGAAGTCAGGAAAGACAAATACCATATCGTTTCACGCATATGTATAATTTAAGAAACAAGCAAACAAGCAAACAGAAAGAAAAAGAGATAAAAACCAGAGTCTTAAATACACAAAACTGGTGGTTGGCAGAGGGAAGGTGGGTAGGGGATGGGTAAAATGATAAAGGGATTAAGAGTGCATTTACTGTGATGATCACTAATGTACAGAACTGCTGAGTCATTATACAAGGGGGGGGGGGTAGCCAAAGAATCTCCTCAAGAATCTCGAAATCTCCCTTTAGTAAGAGCATACATTATCAAGACTTTACCAACAAAAGTAATTTGAAAGTACCATGAACTGCAAACACGAAGCCAAGAGAAGTGAATGAAAGGCATCCTAACTCTAGATTTTTTATGGTAAATATAAAAAGATTGTCAGAGTAAGATTGAAGCAATAAACCCGAAGGAAAGCTATTAAGGTAACATTAGCAGACACTGAATCATTTAGGAGCCACACTGTAAGCAATTTACACCACATCTTCTAATTCTCTGACACTTTGCCTTCTAGCACACTGGTTTTGATTTTGTTTTTGTACTGGTTGTGACTTTCCTCACTATATACTAGATATAATCACTTCACAGTCTCAGAAGGACACAGTCCAATTGAATTTTGCACTGCTGTAGTCTTACTACTCTTGGTATTAGAGGAGAAAGCAACAGTCACAGTGGTGTTCAGTACCACTTTAGACAGAAAGCACTGTGACTGAGAAGGGGAAAGGACTGCAGGACCAGAGAAAATCCATTTCTTCCATCATCAGAGCAGATATATGAAGTTAATTAAGTACTCATCTAGCTCCAGTAACTATGAATACTAACCTGCTACCCCACCATTTTCCACATGACACTGAGCTTCAGAACAACTCTACTTTTGCAGCAGGGATGGTTTACTGTTTGTAGGGAACTAGTGACATATTTATGGATAGGGTTTTCTCCGCTGAGGTGGCACTTTTTAGCAACATACCTGTTCTGGGGTGAGTAGAGGGAAAATTGACTTCTGGATGTTAAAAAATTTGTTTTTAATTAAAAAATATTTTGTGATGCCACTGGATGGCTGCCATCCTCTCCCCCATCTTCCTCCAGAGCATTATCAGCCAAAACGTGTTGGCTCACCCCTGTTGTTCTTATCCCATCCCCTTCCAATTTCAAAGACTCCTGCCTTATGACTAAATTTCCGTTTACGCCCATTTTATTTTCCTGTTCCTGCGATAAAATAGCCACCTCATATAGGTACAATGTACCCCAAGCCCTACTCCGATTTTTGGCAAAAATCTGCACCCTCAACTCTTCAGATTCTTTTCTTTTTTGTTTTTTTCATTTCATTTTTTAAATTCAATTAATTAATTAATTTCTAAATTTACATCCAAGTTAGTTAGCATATAGTGCAACAATGACCTCAGGAGTAGATTCCTTAACGCTCCTTATTTAGCCCATTCCCCCTCCCTCTTTAGATTCTTAACAAAGAGTATTGAAAGAGACCAGATTGGAAGACACTACACAACTAAGTTGCACATTATAGGAGCCTATAATATGTTAATTGAAATTAAGTGCAGAGAAGTTCTCAATGTCAACTGCTTTCTAAACCTGATACATCATCAAAATCACTTGGGGAACATTTTAAAAATACAGATTATCAGGCTCAACAATGGAGATTTCAGATGCAAAAGAAGTGCTGGGACAACTAAAACTTATATTTTTACTTTATTTTTTAAGGGACAGCTTTGTGTTATTCATTGTAAAAAATAAGTCAAGCAATATAGAACAGTATAGAACTACATTGAAAAAGAAAGAAATCACCTCAAATCCCATCACTCAGAAACAGCTATCATTAATATTTGGTAATATCACTACAGATAGGAATAGCATCTTTATAAATAACAGAGAATGATGAGGAGAGAACTACAGCTAACAGTTGAGCCCTGTACTGAGAGATTTACACAAGTTAACTGTAAACCATAAACAAGGGACTGTCATTCCCATTTTACAGATAAACTCAGAAAGAAGGTTAGTAATCTTCACATTCACACTAACAATGTCTATCAAGAATTCAGATTCTTGGGGCACCTGGGTGGCTCAGTTGGATAAGTGTCCGACTCTTGATTTTGGCTCAAGTCATGATCCCAGGCTCGTGAGATCAAGTCCTGTGTCAGACACTGTACTGAGCACAGAGCCTGCTTGGGATTCTCTCTCTCTCCTCTCTGGCTTGCACTGTTTCTCTTGAAACAAACAAACATTAAAAAAAAAAAAAAAGAATTCAGATTCTTAACCATTTTCCCATAGGTTTACAGAACTAGAACTGTGAATCACGCTATTTTAAAAATTTAACCTATTAAGTTAGATTTACTTGAATTTACTGGGGGGAAAAAAAGGGAAATTAAATGACTCTAAATGAACTTTGAAAGAGCTAAAATTTATGACTCTTCTAAAGATAAGAAAAAGACTATGAAAAATATAAAGCAATTGGAGGCCCTTTTTGAAAACTACATATTTCAATTTTAGATAGTACCTAGTAATTTCTTGCTGTGAGAAATGTGGAAATCAGCCTATATATACTCCCCCAAACACTCAATTTTTGTGAACTATTTTTATTCTGTAAAATTTTGCATAGTTTACATTCTATAAATTATACAGTAATTCCCATGACTGCTTAATCTTGGATATGTATTAAATTGGATTCCATGCTCATTAATAGTCCTTTTATTACAGCTCCTTTATATGTGAGTTCTTCATTAATGTCATGTTTTTTGGCTGGGTTTCAGCAAGTAATTTTGGTAATAGTGCTCATTGGTGCTATGTTCTAAATTCTTGCAGGCTTAAGACTGTCTACTACTGCCTTTATATATGAAGCACAACTTGATCAAGTACAAACTTTGTAAATATTGTTCATAGTCTCCTCACACCGACACCAGAAAAGTCTGAGGGCAGAGTAATCTTTAATCCTTGTAGATAAATGCTCCTCTTCTCCTATGCTTGGTTTGTACTCATTCCACCAGTTACTAATATCCTCTCAGTAAGACTTTAATACCCTTTATATGAGATCATGTCTTCCTCTAATTTTCAGGATTTTATTTATTTATTTTTTTTTTAATTTTTTTTTTCAACTTTTTTTTTTTTTTTTTTTTTTTGGGACAGAGAGAGACAGAGCATGAACGGGGGAGGGGCAGAGAGAGAGGGAGACACAGAATTGGAAACAGGCTCCAGGCTCCGAGCCATCAGCCCAGAGCCTGACGCGGGGCTCGAACTCACAGACCGCGAGATCGTGACCTGGCTGAAGTCGGCCGCTTAACCGACTGCGCCACCCAGGCGCCCCTAATTTTCAGGATTTTAAAAAGTCAAGGGAATTCACAATAAAGTCCCTAAAATCCAAGGCTTTCAGTGTTTTTTTTATTTTTTAAATTTTTTCTTTTTAATGTTTATTTATTTTTGACAGAGAGAGAGAGAGAGAGAGAGAGAGCGCGCGAGCATGAGCGGTGGAGGGGCAGAGAGAGAGGGAGACAGAATCCAAAGCAGCCTCTAGCCTCCAAGCTGTCAGCACAGAGCCCGATGCGGGCTTGAACTCACAGACCATGAGATCATGACCTGAGCCAAAGTCGGATATTGAGCCACCAAGGTGCCCCTTGTTTTTATTTTTATTCTTTATTTTTATTTTAGAGAGAGGGAAAGACACGAATGGGGGAGGGGCAGAGAGAGAGAGGGAGAGAGAAAGTCCCAAGCAGGTTCCATGCTGCCAGTGCTGAGCCTGATGTGGTGCTCAATCCCACAAACCAGATCATGACCAGAGCCAAAACCAAGAGTAGGACGTTTAAATGAATGAACCACCCAAGCGCCCCTGTGTTTTTGTTGTTTTTAAATTTTGGTACTTTATGCTATATTCTGCCAAGGTTATCATTCTATTATTTATAATTTGTTCTGGTTTATAGTATTCATTTGCTATATTTACATATTCAACATGTAGTTGTCTCTTCAAACCACATTAAAATGATTGTTGATATTTTCCCTAAAAGACTTCCCTTAAAAAATTGAGATGAATCTTATATAATGACAACACTGTATAAATGCTTACAAATATACTATATGAGGCAAATATGTTTAAAACTTTTATATGTTTTCTCTGATCCTCACAACAACTGGAAAACTTGATAGTAGTATCTCCTATTACAAATGAGGAAAATGAGTTTCAGAAAAATTAATGAAATTGACCCAAACCACACAGCCTACATGGTAAGTTAGGATTCTAACTCACATTTCACTTAAAGTTAATAGTTTTTTTCCCACTTATACCACACTTGCGTGTATAGTCACCCATCAACTTTCCATAGTCTTCCCCCTTTCTTTCTAAAATTATCTTTAAATGGAAGATAAGAAGATTGTTACCAGCAGATTCTAGAAGAAACCATTTTTGCTCTATTCATAAATCTTGAGATGTAAAAAAGATACAAAAAAAATGAAAAGTCCATAGGCTCCAAGAAAGACTGAAAATATTAAGAGAGTAGTTGAGAGATCGGAACTGGTTTCAGACTAAATTTTCATGCTTCTGCTCTCCTACAGTAATCCTGCTAATATTTCAAATATTTCTTTATATGAATTCTTAAACAAAAAGGCTTATTGCTGAGACTTAACCCCTTTCTTGCTTCCAATACATTTTTCACTAAAAAAAATTAAAGCTTCTGTTACAGAGAATAAAATTTTACTTGCATATTCTCTTACAGTTTTCTTGTAACATTTTGAGAATGTTTCTACTAATTTTGTTTCTTTACAATTCCAGATTATTAAGTTGAGCGGTCAATCTGAATTACTATATGCAAGTCTTGATGTTCAAAAATCATTTACAATTACATGGCAATGTGCTAAATACTGGGAAAAGCTAAAACAAAGTATCTTTCTCTGCCTTCATGGAATTTACAGTATTGTTAATTATACAGGGACACAAAAGCAGCAATGAAAGAGTTTAAAAACAGAGGGACACAGTTAAAGCAGTGCTAAGGAAAACTTACAGCAAGCACTAAATGCTTACATTAGAAAAGAGAAAAAGTTTCAAATCATTTAACGCCAGGTCCCACTTCAAGAAGCACAAACAAAATAATCCTAAAGTAAGCAAAATGAGTGAAATAATAACAGAAATCAATAAAATTTAAAATAGAGAAAATTAATAAAACAAAAAGCCATTACCAAATGCCTAACAAAATTATCAACACCTAAAAAAATTAACAATAATTCTTTGGACTCATCCAACTCAAGTATGTAATCAAATTTCCACAACTGTCTTCTATAATCAAATTGCCTCAATTAGTTCACAAATGTCTTTTTTACACTTGGTTTGCTCCAATCAGGATTTAAACTATATCCACATTCACAGATAAAATTAAAACACACACACACACACACATGCACACGAGAACATTTTATATAATAAATAGCTATTAAACATGAAAACTTAAATGAAACACATTTCTCTAAGAATGTAAATTATCAAAACTGACTCCAGGTATAAAAACTAAATGGACAAATAACCACAAAGGAAATAAAGAGCCAGACCTCAAAGAGGTCCAGGCTTTTCTTGGATAAAATACTTAAATCTTTCAAAAAACATAATTTTTATACAGGCATACCTCATTTTACTGCACTTTGCTTTATTGTGCCTTGCAGATACATTTTTTTTTTTTACAAATTAAAGACCTGTAGTGACTTTGTCCAGCACGTCTATTGGTGTTATTTTTCCAACAGCATGTCACTTCATGCCTCTGCATCACAATTTGGCAGTTGTCACAATATTTCAAACTTTTTCATTATTATATTTGTTATAGTGATTTCTGATCAGTGATCTTTGATGTTACTGTTCTAATTGTTTTGGGGTGCCATGAACTGTACCCATATAAGACGGTGAGCTTAATTGATAAATGTGTGTGTTCTGACTGCTCCACTAACTGGTCATTCCTCTTTCTCTCCCCCAAGACCTCTCTATTCCCTGAAACACAACAATATTGAAATTAGGCCAATCAGTAAGCCTAAAATGGTCTCTTCATGTTCAAGTGAAAGGAAGAGTCACATATCTCTCACTTTAAAAGTTAGAAATGATCAAGCTTAGAGAGGAAGGTATGTTGAAAGCCAAGATAGGCCAAAAGTTAGGCTTCTTGTGCCAAAAAGCTAGGTTGTGAATGCAAAGGAAAAGTTCTTACAGAAAAAAGTGTTACTCTAGTGAACTCATGAGTGATAAGCAAGCTAAATAGCTGGCTTAGTTATTGCTGATATGGAGAATGCTTCAGTGGTCTAGATAGAATATCAAACTAGCCACAACATTCCCTTAAGCCAAAGCCTAATCTAGAGCAAGGCCCTAACTCCATTCAATTTTATGAAGGCTGAGAGAAATGAGGAACTGCACAAGAAGTTTGAAGGTGGCAGAGGTTGGTTCATGAGGTTAAAGGGAAAGAAGCCATCTCTGTAAGATAACAGTATAAAGTGAAGCAGCAAGTGCTGATGTAGAAGCTCTGAGTTATCCAGGGAAATCCATTTAAGATAATTAATGAAAATAGCTCCACCAAACAACAGATTTTCAATGTAGACAAAATGGTCTTCTGTTGGAAGAAGATGCCATCCAGGACTTTGAGAACCAGATTGGACTCAGCTTCAAAGCGTCACAGGACAGGATGACTCTCTTGTTAGCGGCTAATGCAGCTGGTAACTTTAAGTTGAAGCCAACGCTCATTTAACATTCTGAAAATGCTTGAGCCCCTTAAGAATTATGCTCCATCTATTCTGCCTGTGCTCTAGAAATAGAACAAAGCCTGGGTAACATCGTATCGGTTTACAACATTGTTTATTTAAATTTTGAGCCTGGGGTGCCTGCATGGCTCAGTCCGTTAAACGTCCGACTCCAGCTCAGGTCATGATCTTGTGTTCTGTGAGTTTGAGCCCGTGTTGGGCTCTGTGCTGATGGCTCAGAGCATGGAGCCTACTTCCGATTCTGTGTCTCCCTCTCACTCTGCACCTCCCCTACCTGCACTCTGTCTCTCTCTCTCAAAAATAAACATTAAAAAAATAATTTAAAAATACATTTTGAGCCTACTGTTAAGACCAACTACTCAAAAAACAAAAGATTTCCTTTCAAAATATTATTGCTCATTGACAACGTACTTGGTTACTCTGAGCTCTAGTAGAGATGGACAAGATTAAAGTTGTTTTCATGTCTCCTAATACAACATCTATTCTGCGGCCTATAGGTCAAAGAGTAATTTTCGACTTTCCAGTCTTATTATTTAAGAAATACATTTTCTAAGGCTATAGCTGCCATACATAGTGATTCCTCTGATAGAGCTGGGTATAATAAATGAAAAACCTTCTGAAAAGGAGTCAATATTTTATAGGGCATTAAGAACATTCATGGTTCATGGGAATAAGTCAAAATATCACCATGTACGGGAGTTTGGAAGAAGCTGTTTCCAGCCCTTGGGAATGAATTTGAAGGGTTCAAGATTTCAAAGGAGGGGTGTCTGGGTGGTTCAATCGGTTAAGTGTCTGACTCCAACTCAGGTCATGATCTTATAGTTCATGAGTTCAAGCCCCACATCTGGCTCTGCACTGACGGTGCAGAGCCTGCTTGGGATTCTCTCTCTTTCCCTTTCTCTCTGTCCCTCTCCCACTTCTGTATGTGCTCTCTCTCTATCTCTCTCAAAATAAAAATAAGGAGTAAGTACCTGCTGATATGTTAGAAACAGCATGATAAATAGAATTAAAAATGAAGCCTGAAGATGCAATTGAATTGCTGCAATCTCATGAAAAAACTTGAATGGATGAGGAGTTGCTTCTTGAGGATGAGCAAAGAAAGCCATTTCTTGAGATGGAATCTACTCCTGTAAAGATTGTTGACATGGCAACAAAGGATTTAGAATATTACATAAACTTAGTTGATAAAGCATTGGCAGGATTTGAGAGGACTGACTCCCACTTTGAAAGAAGTTGTACTGTGGTAAAATGCTATCAAATAGTATCTATGCTACAGACACATCATTCATGAAGGAAGATTCAATGCATGTGGCAAACTTCATTGTTTATTTTAAGAAATTGCCACAGCCACCCCAATCTTTAGCAACCACCACCCTGATCAGTCAGCAGCTATCAACAGGGAGGCAACACCCTCCACCAGCAAAAAGATTATGACTCACTGAAAGCTCAGATGATGATTAACATTTTTTTAGTAATAAAGTATATTTCAATAAGGTAAATTAAGGTATGTACATTTTGAGACATATGATACTGCACCCTTAACAGACTATAGTGTAAACATAACTTTTATATGCACAGAGAACCAAAAATTCAACTGACTTGTTTCATTGTGGTATTTGCTTTATTGCAGTGGTCTGGAACTGAACTCACAATATCTCTGAGGTATGCCTGTACTACATGAATCATTCCAAAAGTTAAGCAGAACTTAACCAATTCTTCTTTTATGTAAAAGTTTGATATATAAATATCTGACAAAGACAGTCCAAAATAAAGATAGCATTAAAAAAAAAATCAGTCTAATCTCACTGCAAAACAATACATTATCAAAGGGAATGAAGCCCAAACATTAGCCCATCTGAAGCTGGGTCTTCAGAAAAGGAACTATGAGATGAGGTTTATGAGAAATTATTCCATGGAAAAACACAAGGAAATAGGACAGGGAAGGGAAGGAGGTCATGTAAAATCCCATGGAAGGTGATTTTAGCTCAGTCCCATAGGGCAGTTCTGAAGGCAATGCAAGCCACACCTGAGTTATAACCAATTAATCACTGGTTAAGGGCTCTCTTTAGGAAATAAATTTCCCAGACACTTCCATAGCTTATACATTGGCAAAGCAGACCCTGGCAGTGTGAGGGCAGCCCTGCAACAAAAACCTTAGAAGACAGATAATGGGAATGAAAATACATCAGGACCCTGTGAACAGGAAGAAGACATGGGCCCTTAGACAAAGCATTAGCATCATCTGCTCTAGGCACTTTAGGACTGGGAAAGTTAAAAATCATTTGGTTTAATTTGCTCTATGGAATCCCCAATAGGTTCAGCAATCTATCATTCCAATCCAATCATTGTACAGTGAATACCGTATAGCCCCAAAAATGTATATAGAGATTTTAATTAGCTTTTTAGTATCTACTCTAAAATATGAATAACCACTTAAGAATCACCAGATATTTTAAGGAATGCCTTTAATATGAAAGAAAAACACCAACAAAGTCAAATTTAAAACAACATGGAAGAGATGATAAGATTAAAACTAAAAAAAAACCCCAATCACTGATATCCTAAGAGAAAAAATGTCATGGCATTCTATTTCTGAAATAAGAATAAGACAGTAGCTTAAAAAAATATATGAGGACAAAAAGAAATCCAATAAATTAAAATATAAGAAAATAAAAAAACCTATTGAATAGAACAGGCATAAGATAAAGTTAAGGAAATCACCCCAAAAGTGAGCAAACAAAAAGATAAAGTGATGGAAAACAAGAGAGAAAATCGATAAGATCAATTTATAAGGGCAGATAAAAAAAAAGGGAAGGTATCAACAATTAAATATTTCAAGGAAGTTTCCAGACTGAAAGGATCCAATGATAGCTAGCACTCTGAATAAAAACAGACCCAAAAAAGATATAGTATCAAGTAATTTCAGAGCAATTTGGTCAAACTATTCTGTAAGCTTTCAGAGAAAGAGGCAAAGAAACAACAATGAAATGGTTTGGACTTTCAAACAGCAACACTGAAAGCTAGAAAGCAATGGAGAAAATCCTTCAAAATTCTGAGGAGAAATCATTTCCAACCTAGAATTTTATACCTAAACTATCCAACAAGTATGAGTAATGAGTAGAGATATTTTAAAAATATGACAGACTTTGGTCAGATCAATATTTGGTGTATTATACTGTATCTATCGTAAAGTGTCAGCAGGGCACTGATTCAGAAATGTTGAGCAAGCTGTCAAAAGATGCAGGTCTGGAACCTGGGAAAATATGCACAGTCAGTCACTTGTACATCTGAATCACAAATTAAAAATAACACTGCCCTAAAATATGATCTAGCAAATAAAAATAGTTAACTACTCAATGCAAAGGAGACTCTTCTTTAAATTCATTCACTTAGTCTTTCCACAATGCTATGCAGGCTAAAAGAGTTGTGTAAATACCTAATACATTTGAGAATTTGCCATGTGACCTGATAATATAAAACACTCAAAAGACAAGTTAAGATTTTCTTTAGTATATTCCCTCTTTGCCTTCAAAGTGTAGCTCACTGACTCAACTTTTAATCTAAGGCAATCATCTTAACAAAATATAAAAAAGCATTTATGAACAGTGCCTGCACATAAACTCTCAAGTGTTTGCTAAATGAAAGAAAGATTCATGGTCAAAAGTTAGAATAAAAGGAAAAATTATATAAAGTACATTAACTAAATACAACGCTTTACAATCACTAAAATGTTTTTTAAAGATTGCATTATGACATGGAAACACGGTTAGAACACAAGTGAAAAAAAGCACGCAGAGTTTTACATACAATGTTATTCCAACTCTGTGCTTTAAAAAAAATCCTTAAAAAAAAGACTAGAAAAATATGCCAAAATGTTAATAATTTCTCATTTCTAATTTTAATTCTAACTTCTAATATCAGTGTTAGGAGTAGGGGCAACTAAGATTTTTTTCCCCACATGTTTCCAAGTTGAGTTTAATGAGTATACATTACTTAAGCAGCTATCAAAAATTATACTCTTGTATCCCTTTAAATACTTAATTAGTGAGGACCTCAAATAGCTTTTGTTTTTATGGGTTATATTCACTGATTAGATTTTTATTAGAAATTAAAACATAAAAAGTTTTTAAATATTCATTTATTCATAAGTAATAATGGCAAACGCACTACCTGTTAACATAAATAACATTTTATGGAAAATATTTTGTTTTATAAAAAAATGAAAGAGAAGAGTGGCATTGCTTTAAATTTTTATAAATCTCAGTATCTGGTTTAATAGAAGACCACTGGATCTAGAATTCCATATCTCCTTCTGCATTTAATTTTTTGCAATGGCATATAACATGTAGCTTCTTAAAAATCTAACTATAGGGGCGCCTGGGTGGCGCAGTCGGTTAAGTGTCCGACTTCAGCCAGGTCACGATCTCGCGGTCCGTGAGTTCGAGCCCCGCGTCAGGCTCTGGGCTGATGGCTCAGAGCCTGGAGCCTGTTTCCGATTCTGTGTCTCCCTCTCTCTCTGCCCCTCCCCCGTTCATGCTCTGTCTCTCTCTGTCCCAAAAATAAATAAAAAACGTTGAAAAAAAATTTAAAAAAAAAATCTAACTATACATTTATGGGCGAAAGAGTGAATTAAAAAAGCAAATACTGATATTAGTATCATAATTTTTTATTTTATAGTCTTCGTGAAAGGGTCTAAGAGATCTCATTTTCCCTGGACCACACTTTGAGAACTGCTACATTATTCTGATAAAAAAAATTTTCTCCAAAAAATATTGAATGGTGGGTGGTAGCTTGCTGGATCATGAAAAATAGGATGGACGCTTGAGAGTTTTGATTTCTGGGTGAACAGAACCCAAAATGGACCATGCTATATTCAGCCTCCCTTTTTGATACAAACAGTAATACAAATAGTTAAAATAGTTAACTACTCAATGCAAAGGAGACTCTTCTGTTCACAGAATGTAAACTACCAGAAGGCACAAAATAGTATCTTTCCTCTCAGAGTTACCAACTATGATGCTTCCCACAAGATGATAGTGCAATAAACATTAGCTGGCTTGAAATAAGGGAGCAAAGCATCTACCTCTTTATTCTTCTCCCAAACCCCCAAATCTGATTATATCTCCACATCTATTTTATCCCTCCAAAATGACACTTTTCTCTCTCCAGGTCTTGATCATTTTTCTCCATGCTCAGGTCTTTTAACTTCTCTTAACCAACAACTTCATAGAGGCTTCACACAGCAGTCTTGTTTAAAAAACATGTATTTTCCAATGCCACAGGATGAAGTCCATACTTCTTACCTGGTACAGAAGACTGGCTCTAGTTTATCTTCCTGCTCTCTTATTTCTCATACTCCCTTATCTGTAAAGAGCAGTCAGCCATTCTCCCGTTTGCCATGACCTTTCATATGGATGACTTCAGCCATTCTATTCTTTTTGCATGGTGTGCCTTCCTCGATTTTGTCTACTGGATAGATGCCAAATTCTTTCAAGGTTTCTTAGTTTTGGTACTTTCCATGATTACTTTTCCCTAATGCCCATGGTCAAATTAACTGCTTTCTCTCAAATGTCTCCTTGTTCCTTTATTCACACCTCCTACTATGTATATATCATACTGCATAATAGAATGTGCATTTCTTCCCCACTAGACTAAGAGGTCCTTAAGAAAAATGGATAGGTTCTTATCTCTACATCTCTAGCACCTAACACACTCTCTGGCTTACAAAAGGCATTCAAATGTTTGCATGTTTGTCTCACTGAAGGGAGGAATACAGGTGAAATGATTTCTGCAAACAGAGATCTATATACCATCTAATTTACTAAATTAAAAAATCATATATGGATCCATCATTTGAAACCTAAAGGCATAAAACAGACATACAATATGAACTATATTCTTTCCTTTGACATATCTAAACTCAAATTAACTATAAAAGACTTACATATTAATTCTGAGACAGAGACACTAAAAGCATTTTCTAGTACTAATTTATTAAGATTATAGAAATAGAAAATTAACACACAGCTGTCACCTAATGACCCTGACGTATTTTGAGCATGGTTACACAACCTTAGTGCTAGAAAGGACCGTGGAATTTTATGAATCCTGAAAAAGCATGTAAGGATAAGAAACAATAAACATTCCAAAAATTATATAACAGTTCACAACCAAGTTAAAATCAAATTGTATTGTTTCAAGCTATAATTCTATTTTTAAAAATATTCCCACAATTTCAGATTCAGAAAATCAAAAGTGAGAATACCTTTTTGTTACTGTTCCATGAGAACATAAATATTTTTTTGCATACTCAAGCTACAATAATCAAAATAGTGGCACTGGCATAAAGATAAGACATATAGACCAATGGAATAAAATAGAGAGCCCAGAAATAAACCCTTGCATTTATGGTTAAAAGATTTTCAACAAATGGACCAAGTCCATACAAGAACAGAGGGCAGTCTTTCAAAAAAGGTGCTCAGAAAACAGGATATCTACATGCTAAAGAATGAAACCAGACCCTTACCTAACACCATACACAAAAATCAACTCAAAATAGATAAACGACCTAAACATAAGACCTAAAACTATAAAACTCTTAGAAGAAAAAATGATATTGGAATTGGGAACAATTTCTTGGATAGGACATCAAAGGCACATGCAACAAAAGACAAGTAGTCAAACTGGCCTTCATGAAAGTTTTAAAATACTGTGTATCAAAAGACACTATCAACAGGGACACCTGGGTGGCTCAGTCAGTTGAGCATCTGACTTCAGCTCAGGTCACCATCTCACAGTTTGTCACCTTTGTCAGCCTAACGATATATACCCCTGGTAGTCTACCTCTCTCTCAAAATAAATAAATAAAAACTTAAAAAAAAAAAAGACATTATCAACAAAGTAAAAAGGCAACCCACAGAATGGAAGAAATATCTCTAAGTCATCTATCTGATGGGGGATTAATATCCAGAATACATTAGAGAACTCCTAAAACAAACAACAAAACCAACAAAATGGGCAAAGGACTTGAACAGACATTTCTCCAAACAAGACACATAAATGGCAGATAAGCATGAGCATGTTGAGGATGAAAAAGATGCTCAACGTCACTGATCATCAGGAAAATGCCAACAAAACTACAATGAGATACAATAGGACGGCCACTATTAAAATAACAAGTGTTGGTGAGGATGTGGAGAAGTGCAAACACGTGTGCACTGTAAGGTAAAATGTACAGCCACTATGGAAAACAGTATGATAGTTACACAAAAAATTAAAAAGTTAGAATTACCACAGGATCCAGTACTTCCACTTCTGGGTTTATGACCCAAAGCATTGGGAGCAGAGTCTCAAAGAGATATCTGTATACCTGTGTTTATAGCAGCATTATTCACAATAGCTTAAATGTGGAAGTAATCCAAGTGTCCATCGATGGATAAATGGATAAGCAAAATGTGTTATGTGCATACAACGGAATATTATTCAGTCCTTAAAAGAAAGGAAATTTTGACGCATGTTATAACATGGACGAACTTTTGACGTTATGCTGAATGAAATAAGCCAGCCACAAAAAGACAAATACTATATAATTCTATTTACAGGATTAAAACCAGAGGATTTAAACAGGATTAAAACAATTAAAACCAGAGAGATAGAAAGAAGAATGGTGGTTGCCAGAGACTGGGGGGAATGGAAAGTTCTTGTTTAATGGGTATAGAGTTTCAGTTTTGCAAGATGAAAAGAGTTCTGGAGATAGATGGTAGTAATGGTTGCACAACAATATCAATGTACTTAACACCACTGAAACATACACTTAAAAATGGTTAAAATGTTAAATTGTATGTGTATTTTATCACAATAAAACATTGGAAAAAAAAGAATCAATGATAACAATGCCGATTTTCTCCAAATTAATCTATGTATGTAACATCATCCAAACTAAAATACAAGATGATTTTAAAAAGTTAAATAACTCGGTAAGAAACATTTAAAAGCTTTGTAAAAATAAGCATGAGAATATACCGGGGAAATTCTGGAAAGGGGTGTGGGGTCAGACTAAGCTTAATGGAGTCACTTAAAATACAAGATTTTTGTGGTAAAAAGTTATTCTTAATGTTTGAAAAATAAATATGTGAGTATAACTGGGAAGTTCCTGAAAGGAACACTGCAGGATGGAGAGCAGATGAATCCCACCAGAGATTAAAATATATTACCTACAATAAACAGTGATATAGTAATTAAAACAATTTGATATTCATGCTAAACAGACATATCAATTTATCTATGATTCTGTAAAGAAAAAAAATTTTAATGCTTATTAATTAGTACTACAGACATACTGCTGAGAGACTTCTTTTCTTTACAACCACACTGTCAGAACTAAGCTATCTGAAAGTATATGAGCGAGACTGGAACATCCCATTCTTGTATGGATGATAGATCATTAATCAAACAGCAACAGGCTTAATTTCCAACTCAGAATTTCAGATAGGGTATCCCAGACACAACATTCCACATTTATCTTAACTGTGTAGTCTCTAAGGAAATAGGACTTTGAGTTTGCTTCTCAGCCCAGCCTGATGTTAATTAACCCCCTGACATCACAGCCTTGCTGTACTTCAAACTTATCAAATATTGCTTCATTTAAATTTTGTCTAAACTCCGCCCTTGTCCAAAATCCTATAATAACCCTATCCCTTCTTTATTTAGTAAAATGCTGATAGTTCTTCTGGTGTGTGGTCTCCCTCACAGATGCAAGTTAATTAACCTTTGTCAGCCTAAAGATATATAACCCTGGTGGTCTTTACTGGATCAAAATAAAGGGTTTATTTAAAAAACAACAACAACAACAACAAAAAAAACTATGTATGGAAATTTAATACATAATATACATACTATTTTAAATCAAGAAAAAGATGGCTTAGTCAAGTAATGATACTGAAATAATCTTTCAGGAAAAAGATAAAAAGCAGCCAGCTGAATACCTACTTTCTTTCAAATTCCAAATGTTTCTAAGATTTCAATATTATAAAAAAATGAAATTAAAACAAAACTAGAAGAAAACATCATTTACATTTTTTAAAAACTTCGTTTAATGTTTACTTTTGTGGGGGGGAGGGGTGGAGAGAGAGGGAGACACAGAATCTGAAGCAGGTTCCAGGCTCTCAGCTGTCAGCACAGAGCCCAAAGCAGGGCTCAAACACACAAGCCATGAGATCATGACCTGAGCCAAAGTCGGACATTTAACCGACTGAGTCACCCAAGGCACCCCACTTTATCATTTTTGTACCATGAATTGAGATCTTCTCAAAACTCAGAAGCTATGACTATAGGAAAAGTGAAATTATTCATTGATTAAATTTCTGGCAATGAAACTGCTGGTTCAAACACATGTTCCTATATAAAATGTTGAAAAAAAAAAAACTGTACAGCAAAATTGCCAAGAAGTATCATAACAAAAAAGACAAAAGATTAATATAAAAACAGATAAAGTTAAAACAGGCACCTGGGTGGCTCAGCTGGGTGAGCGTCCAACTTCTGCTCAGGTGATGATCTCACAGTTCGTGAGTTCGAGCCCTACGTAGGCTCTGTGCTGACAGCTCAGAGCCTGCAGCCTGCTTCAGATTCTGTGTCTCCCTCTCTCTCTGCCCCTCCCCCACTCTCACTGTCTCTGTCTCTCTCAAAAATAAACATTTAAAAAATTAAAAAATAAAATAACAGATAAAGAAAACAAAGGATTTGCAGAGAAGAAAATACAATGGTCGAGGATATTCAAATTCCAAATTAAAGAGGAATACCTGGGTGACTCAGTAGGTTGAGCATCCAACTCTTGATTTTGGTTCAAGTCATGATCACAGTATCATGGGATCAAGCCCTGCATCAGGCTCCACGCTGAGCGTGGAACCTGCTTGAGATTCTCTCCCTCTCCCCCTTCCTCTCCCCACCACTCCCCACCCCCTGGCTCTCTCTCTCTCTCTCAAAGAAAAAGAAAAAATTCCATTAAAGAAAACTAAATCAAATGCAGAGATAGTATTTTAACCTATCATACTGGTAAAAATGTTTAGTAACACACAGTAATGACATGGTAGAGAAAACTGGCACTCCTGCATTCTTTCTCACAATACACATATTTACCGTCTTTTGGAAGGACAATTTGGCAATATATTTTAAAATTTTTAAATGAGTATGACCTGACCTACCATTTCATCATCAGAAATTTCTCTTATGGGGGCGCCTTGGTGGCTCAGTTGGTTAAGCATCCAACTTTGGCTCAAGTCATGATCTCACAGTTCGTGAGTTCCAGCCCTGCCACTGGGCTCTGCACTGACAGTGCAGAGCCCGCTTAGGATTCTCTCTCTGCCTCTCCCCCACTTGTACTCTCTTTCTCAAAATAAATCAATAAGCTTAAAAAAATGTTTTTAAAAAATTTCTCTTATGGACAAAAACAAAGTCGTCTGCAAAAATGTTCATGGCAGCCATTGCTGTAAGATGTTTGCTTGTTGATAAGGAACTAGTTAAATAAACAAACAAGGTAGATCCATACCACAGAATACTCTGCAGCTGTCAAAAACAATGATCTACATGTGCTAAGGAAAATCTTTGCACACTTGGCAGATTATGATTTTTTTTGCCAGTAATGTGTGTGGCTACTTTTTAAATAAGAGAAATGTAAAGAAAACAAATGGAAAAACCCAAACTAAAACCATAGATAAAAAATGTCTACACAGAAAAGAGTACATTTTCTTTCGCATCTCTCTGTGTATCTTGCAAAAAGGGTAATGTCTACATCAGCTTATACGTATGTGCATCTTTTACTTTACAACAAAGAGATGATGTCCACTTCACCCTTTCAAAACTATTTTCTCCCATAACACAACTTCAGTCATTAAAACTGTGTAAGATAAAGATTTATTTCTATATTTTTTTGGGAGTGTGCAGTACAAGGGACAGAGACAAAGAAACAGAGAGAGAGAGACAAAGAGAGAGAGAGAGAGAGAGAGAGAGAGAGAGCGGGCGGGCATCCTAAGCAGGCTCCATGCCCAGCATGGAACCCATGACCTGAGAGGAAATCAAGAGTCAGATGCTAAATCTACTGAACCACCTACGTGCCCCCAGAATGATCTATCTAAAATGAAAAGCTGACCAAGTCACTCCATGAATTCTCCATGGAGCCCCACTGCCTATAAGACAAAAACTAAGCATCTTTAATTTACATGATATATATATAGACTCTCCTTGATCTAGACTCTGTCCAGATTTCCAGGCTCATATTTCAATACCCCATGCCTTATAATTTACTCTTCAGTAATTCTGAACTACCTATACAGTTCACTAAACATCCCAATGCAGTGGGCTCCTCTATTCCTATTGTCTCCTCTGTCTACACAATACTGTCTTCCCTTCACTATCTGTGCCTCAACCTCTCTAAGTCCCATCAAGCCAGTGTTTTTTATTGGCACAACTGACACCTTGAGCTGGATAATTCTCTCTTGTGGTGGCTGTCCTGTTCACTGTAAGATTTTTAGAAGTATCTGTGGCCTCCACTCACCAGACACTAGTAGCACTCCCCCTGGTCGGGACAACTAAAAAGGTCTCCAGACGTTGCCAACTGTCCCAAGCAACAAAATCAGCTCCAGTTAAGAACCACTCTACTAACCTGTTGAAACCTGTTTATCATATATATATATATATATATATATATATATATATATATATATAAAATATCTAAGGAAGAATATATAAAGACTAGTTGTAACATCAGTTAACTTTGAGGCAGACAACTCAGTGACTGAAGTAACTAGGGAGGAAAAAACCTTATTTTTCACTACAGTCCTGTATGTTTTTCATCTTGTACCTCTCTTCTAACCTCTCCACGGCTACCACCCTAGTCCTACCACCCTACCATTCCTTTTCTTCCTTCTCCTCACCCTCCCTCTTTCTCTCTCAACTAGTATAACTGGATCCTAATCAACTTTTCCCTTTACAGCCTTCTTTCTTCAATCCATTTTTACCAGTCCATTTCACCAAAGTGATCCCTTTAAAAAGACATTAGTCATTTGCTCAAAATCCTTCAGGGTCTTCTCAGTCTCACTCAGAGACAAAGCCAAAACCAGTAAGATGAACCTGAACGGTCTGCCATCCTATCCTCACTCTTCTTTCTCTGATATCTCCTCCTAGTATTTGTTTTCTACAGTTCAAAAACGAACAAACAAATTTCATAAACTCAACCTACTGTTTCCCTTGCTGTGTTCTCTCTGGACTCCTTGCTGTTCCTCAAACACATGAGGGTCTCTGCCCCTGCTGTTCTGTTGGGAACACAACTCATCTACATAGTCACATGGCTCACTCCCCAACTCCTTCAGGCCTTTACTTCTCAGGGGGTTTTCCCTATTCTTACCCACAGCACCTACTAACGTCTAATATATTACATATTTTACTTACCTTGTTTATTGTCTCTTTTCTCCATCTTGTTCATTGATTCTCAAATCTGAGTCTGCATCAGAATCATCTGAAAGTCTTTTTAAAACAGTTTCTGAATCAAGAGGTCTGGTGGGGGCGGGGGGGGGGTGTGTTGAGCCTGAAAATCTGCATTGTTAACAAGTTCCCAGATGATGCTGATGCTGCAGATCCAGGGACATTTTGAGAACCAACATTTTAGAATATAAGCTCCTCCAGGACAGAGATTTGTGTCTGTTTGTTTTCCCTGGTTCTGAGTCAGCAGTGAGATAAGTAAATGATAAATAAGTAAATTTAGATGTCCCTACTCTGTTCCCACCACACCCTCTGATTTGGTCTGCCCTATGGTGCTAAAAATTTATTGAACACTGTAAAAGATAAATGTGACCTATTTGGAAATGGGGTCTTTGCAGATGTAATCAAGTTAAGATGAAGTCATCAAGGTGGACCCTAACCCAATATGACTGGTATCCTTATAAAAAAAAGGCAGAATGCCATATGAAGAGATACAGACAAAGAAAGAATGGAGGGGAGTGATATAGTGGCAAGTCAAGGAATACGAAGGACTGCCAGTGACAGAAGAAGCTCAGAGACATGAACAGATTCTCCCCTACAATCTAGAGACCATGGCTCTGCCAACATTTGATTTCAGACTTCTAGCCTGAAGAACTGAGATGATGAATTTCTATTGTTTTAAATCACTCAGTTTGCCATACTTTGTTATGGCACCCCTAGGAAAATAATACAAGGACCAAGAATGCAAATTACTACACCAAACCATATATAATTTCAAATTTGGCTGTATCTAATTTCCACCAGTTCAAATGTTTTCGTGCATAGCTTTAGTTGTAAACTAACCAGGTTTCCCATTTCAGAATCTCGCCAACCTAATATTGCTTTTTCCTGCCTTTAATATGTGCCTTCAACGTGCAAGGCAGCTCATACTACAGGTTCTAGATAAATTATTCAGATTTTTTGGTTTCTCCTACTTTCTTACAGGCACCTCTATTTAACAAATATCAACTTCTTTATATATTTTTCTCCAAGGGACACTTCTTTTATTCACACATTATAGATTTTGGTACGTATTTTCTCCTTGGCCATTCATTCGAATTAGTTGCAAAGTGAAAATTTAAGTACACATTAGATATACATTTAGATTTTTTTTTTAAATTTTTTTTTTTAACGTTTTATTTTATTTTTGAGACAGAGAGAGACAGAGCATTAACAGGGCAGGAGCAGAGAGAGAGGGAGACACAGAATCTGAAACAGGCTCCAGGCTCTGAGCTGTCAGCACAGAGCCCGACCCGGGGCTCGAACTCACAGACCGTGAGATCATGACCTGAGCCGAAGTCGGACGCTTAACTGACCAAGTCACCCAGGCGCCCCGATATACATTTAGATCTTAAGATAAAATGCTAACTTCTTTTTTGTAGAACAATATTCCTTTTCTTTCTTCTCTTTCTTCCTTCTTTTAAAAGAATGACCTTAATCGTAATGAATTTGGAGCAAAAAAATTTTGTCATACTTTTCTTCCCACCTTGTTATAGTTTGTACACTAGCGTCTTTATTCAAATCTCAACAAATGTTCTAAAAGTAATATGGTTGTATTAGGAAGCTTAAAATTTTAAATGAATGTGAAATGAATTTCACCAAGTTGTCCCTTTTCCATTTAACATTTGTTTACAGCTACAATGTCACAAGAATTCCAATCAATAATTTCATCACACAAAGGCTCTATTTTAAATTACCATGGTTTACAAAATCTATAAGCTGTAAAATGCAATTTTTATCTTAGGGAGCAAAAATCAATATACAAATAGTAAACAGCATTAAAAGGACACACTTTTGTATTTCTATGACTGGGTGAAAATTAATTCATTATATGTACCACTAAATAAGTTTGTGATAAAATTCTAAGAATTTCTGGGTATTAAATTTACTCAGAAATACAGACTAGTATAATCTATACCAAAAAAAAGCATATTTAAGAAAAACTGTATCTATCCTATCTATGAATATCAACCACAAAATATTTTTTAAACGCTGAGGCCTAAATAAAAAGATATAGAAAAATACAAATTACAGGCATATTTGAGAGAGATTTTTAATAGTTCTCCACCAGTACTTAAACACCATGCTCCTTTCCTACGAAGATTTTAAATGAGTCATACTTTCCTTACTAAATCACTGTTTTACTTAACATATGGTGAAAAGAGTTAACTGTTTGGTAACTTAAAACTTTATATTCACTTAAATTGCACATCAATATATACTAGCTAGTGGAAAACAAAATAAGTATAGTTTACTATATTCAATACTCAGAACACACAGCATCATGTGCATCAGGCTCACTTGACATTTATCTGCTAAGGGTATGGAAAATTGTTTAAATATCTCCTAAAACTTCAAGTTCCCACTGTCTAAACCTACACCAGAATTAAACAAGTTGAACTTGTGCACAACACTTGTTCCTGGCACCCAGGCCAAGCTATCTATATTCTATGCTTAACTTTTAGTAAATGAGCATATTTCTGTCCAGGTCACTTTGGCCTAATCACTTTAACGTGTTAAAGTTCTACCTTTATAACTAACTTTTTAATTCATAATGAAGTCAAGTCATGGTTAGCGTAATAGTTTCCAACCCGAAAAGCGTTAAAAAGATATACTACAATATCTATAACGAATTTAGAAAACTAGATATAAATCCAATCAACTTTTCCAGAGCATGTGGTGCCTTCTTGTTTATTATTTAAAAAAATAATAAGAGGAGAGTAAGAGCTAGGGAAGAATAAATCCCCACTCCCAAATTACATTCTTCTTTTAAGAGTATATAATTTATCCAAATTCGAAGGCGTATGGCCAACTTGTCAGCACCTACTACTCACACACTCGCGAGGGGGTGCCGGGGGTGGAGAAATAAACTCTTTGCCTCCTTCTCTACCGTGCAAGTGAGCCAAACACACCTGGCTAGCTCACTTTGCCAGAGGCAGTGAAATTTTAAAAAATAAATCAGCCACAAACCTGATGATCCAAGAAAGCCCCGAGGAAGTCCCCCCGGCACTTGGGGAAGACGCTCGCTCGCCAGGCACTCGCGCTGCCCGGCAGCCCGGCGGCTCTCGATGAAGGTGGCCACACCTGAGCCCCGAGTCCGGCCGGACCCACAGGTCGGAGGAGGGGGGCGGGGCGGGGACCGCCCGGCGGGCAGGACCGCTAAGTGATCCCGCCGCGACCGAGACGCAGCTCGAGTCTCACTGCCGCCGCCCGACGGCGGGCAGCGCGCGAAGAGGAGGTGAGGGGCACCAGAGGGCAGAAAGGAAGAACCCACCACCAAGAGGAGGCTACTCGTCAACAAAATAGCGGCCCGGTGGGCAGGCTGCCCCAATGGCAGTTCACAGTGGCGCCGGGAGGAGGAAGTGCCCCGCGCCTCCCTCAGCAGCTCCAAGTCCCCAGCCCCGGCGGCGACCCCGAGACACCTGTTTGGCTGCGCCCGGGTTTGGTTCCACCCTCCACGCTCCCCCAAAAGCACACTCCGAGCTGGGAGGACGAAGGGAGCCGAGACCTTGGACCCGCAGCCTGAGGGCGCCTCCGCCGGCCGTACCTGACATCAGCCGCGGCTCCCTCTCGCCCCTCCTGGGGGGCGGAGAGGGGGACGACAGGAGACCGGCAACCTTAGCTCCTCCCGGCACCGGCAGAAGTGGCTCGTGGCCGCTAGCGGGGGCCGCCCGCTGCCGCCCAGATTATTCCCTGGCGGCGGCGGCGGCGGCGGCGGCGGCGGCGGCGGCCGAGGCGGACCCAGCTCGCGCTCCCGCCCGCTCGCTCCGCCCCTCCCCGCAGCGCGTCCAGGCCGCGGCCCGCCGACGGCGCAGCCGCCACCCAGGGGTCTCCTAGCGCTGACGTCTCTGCCGCCGCACCAGCCCCAGGGAAGGGCGGAGCGAGAGGGGGCAGGGTGGGGCGGGGTTATGGCGACGTGCGGACGCGGAGATTGGCCGCCAAGCTCACGCCCCGCCCTTCTGCGAAGGGGTCTGGGAAGTCGGGTCTTCTATGAGCAGTAGTCGCTGCCCACTTGCGGCTCCTCGCTGCTGGGCTTCTCCTTCCTGGTCCTGGTGCTGGTTTTGCACTAGCTTCCGGACCTTGAGAGAGACTAAGCAGTGAAACTGCAGGGACTGAAGCTGGAGGTACCTGAGGGACCTCTGTGTGAGGGACAGGCTCTAACCCTGCAGAAGTCTTTTGGCCTCTAGCCTGCTTCCCGTTCTTTTTTCTCCTGTCCCCCACTCATCCACCCACCCACCCACCCCGTACTCTCTGTAGTCAGTATCTCTCTGTCCTTAATGAAAGGAAATACGGCAAGATGAGATATGCAAACGGGTGCTGGGTAACCAGATGTGTGAACCCGGAAGGGTTGAAAACAGTGGTACCACAAAGCCTTCTGTAGCACACGCGGTTTGGTTCTGTCATTACTTCAGTGCTGCCAGGCAATAACAGGAAGAGCTTCCTTAGCGCTTTGTAAAACTCATCTTTCTTTTCGTTGGCCAAAGGACTTTGAATCAGAAAGCTGTTTTTTGATTAGAGGGAGGAGCCTGTGAGCCACTGAGACAACCCCCACAGCAGTCAGGAGGTGGGGATAAGGTCTTGGCTTTAACCATCCCCTGTCTACAAGGCCTTAGCTTGAGGGTAAGAAAGCTATCCTTCCTTTAAACGCCTTCCTCAGTCAGTTCTTAAGTGCCTTTCAGTATAGCCTTTAGGAGTGTAGGCTCTGGGCTGCAATCTTGGTTCCTCCTATTTGCTGTGCAACCCTGGCAAGTTACTTAACATGCCTGGGAGAAATACGGAGCAATGTATGTAAGTTCTTGTTCTTTTTCCTTTAATTTGTTTAGATTCAGCTCTACTGGAGTTTGCCATGATAGGCCGTTAATAGATCCAAAGGGATCTTACAAAAGAATTGAAGAACATCTAGTGATTCTTATTTAAACCTTTTATTTTTCAGATGAGAAAAACTGAGGTCAGAAAAACTGATAGACCATTTTAGAGGTGCAAGTATCCTGATGTTCAGGTTAGTACTCTTTTCCCCACACATCTGTCCAGACTTCTTTCCCTTCCACCCTTACCTGTATTCTCTTCTCTTTTTCCCAACCTGTGTATGGTTAATTGCCCAGCCTTACCCCCTTCCTTTCCACAACTACTGTGAAACAGGAAAAGGAGACCCTTCCAGAGGTCACAGTGTTCCAAACAGAAAGCAAAACAAAAACTCAAGATACCTTACCTAATTTTAATTTTATTGAAAAAAATGTTTAATTGTACTGAAATTTTTAATGAGTAAGAAATAACTTTGCTTTTTCCATTGAGCAAAGATAAGAAACCATTCCAAAAAGATAAGTTCAGCCATTGCATGTCTAAAAAAATTACTGGCAGGAAGTAATATTGATATGAACAAAAACTAGATCAAGTCAGCCCCTCCCATCCTATTGGGTATTTTTGAAAATAGCTGTTATTTGTATGAAAACCATACATAGTTATTCAAACAAATAAAAAAAAAATAACCCACAGATAAGCAGTTTTAAAAATGTGTGTTACATTCTTCCAGATATAAAGAAAAACACATAAAGACATAAAAATACAATATTTCATAAACTGGATCTTATATAGTTCTTTTCTCACTGAACAATATATCATAATTAACATCATTTTTAAAAGTTGCGTTGCCTGTTAAATGGATGTACTATCATTTATCTAACCAGTATTCTATTGATATTTTGGTTTTTTTCACCCAAATTTTTGATATTATGAACAACTCTGATGAACTTCCTTTTGCACGTACCTTTGCACAACTGTATAATTATCTCCTTGGACAGATTCCTAGTAGTGACATTAATGTCAGCCAATTCTTCAATGTTATCAACTAGAAAAAAGAAAATTGTGGTTACTTTGAAAAATATGCTTTATATATGAGACTCACAATGACTAGATTCTCCCATTTGAAACAGATAAATCTTGGACAGTATGTTTGTTTGTCTGGTGTGGTATTTCAATAATGTGTGTCAAAGCTCGTTGGAGCAGGATAATGTGTGTTGAGGCTCCTTGGAGCAGGGCAGTAGACACTGCTAGTTGTTTAAACCAAAATACTTTCTTCCTTACTAGCAGAACTCTGATATTTTTTCAGGGTGACAGTGTGTCTAATTAAAAGTATTTACCTCTCGGGGCGCCCGGGTGGCTCGGTCGGTTAGGCGTCCGACTTCGGCTCAGGTCATGATCTCACGGTCCGTGGGTTCGAGCCCCGCGTCGGGCTCTGTGCTGACAGCTCAGAGCCTGGAGCCTGTTTCGGATTCTGTGTCTCCCTCTCTCTGTGACCCTCCCCCGTTCATGCTCTGTCTCTCTCTGTCTCAAAAATAAATAAACGTGTTAAAAAAAAAAAAAAGTATTTACTTCTCCAGATTTCTATAAGCCATGACTGGCCATGTGACCTTTCAATAAAATGCAAATTGATATTGCTAGGAGAGGCCCAAAGTTTATGGAAGAAATGTCCTTTTAGCCATTGGGCCTGTACCTATTTTTGTTGTCTTACCTGGAACAGTGACATGATGCTGGAGGTGGAGCATCCATATTTCAACCATAATAACCAAAGCCCCACACAGTATTAATAGTGTAGGAAGTCAGAGGTACCAGGGTTGTGATTGCTTTGGAGGGTCAGCTTATTAGCTCTGGACTGACCATTTCTAGATTTGTTGTTATGTGAGGGAAAATAAATCCCTCCTATTTAAGGTTTTGTTGTTTGGGTTTTCTGTTATAAGTACTGAATACAATTCCAAATTGATACAACACGATAGGACAAGTCATAATTTATTTGGCACTGTATGTAGAATTTTTTAACAGGGTGAAATAAAAATAAGGACACAAAATGGGAACAAATAAATAACAACTATAAAGAAGCCACTCTTTAATACACTTAGTTTCCTTTAAATACCTACATGTTATAATGAGGTTAACAAATAATTTTGTAATAATTAGATTAACTTCTGTAAATTAAATTATATTCACTGATATAGTGGCTTTAAAATATGTCCACAAGTTCTTTGATGCTTCTTCCTTCAAAAGGTGGAACTTAATTCCTCTCACCTTGAGATTGGACTGTGTTTAGTGACTTGTTCTCATGAATAGAATGTAGAAATGATGTAGTGAGACTTCTTAGAGAAGATCTTAAAGCATATGCCAGCTTTTTTCTTCTTTTCTCTCTGGGATTGCTTGCTGGGGAAAGATGGTTGTCAAGTCACAAGACTCTTAGGCAACTTTAGAGAGGCCCACATTATGAGTAATTAAGGTTTCTGGCCAACAGCCACTGAGGAACCAAGGACTCCTGAGGATAGCCATGTGAGTGAACTTGGAAGCACATGCTCCAACCCTAGTCAAGCCTTCAGATGACTGCATCCCTCATCAACATCTTTACTGACCTTAGGAGAGATCCTGAGCCAGAACCACTCAGTTAAGCTGCTCCCAAATTCCTGGCCCACAGAAACTATAGGATAATATATGTTTGTTGTTTTAAGCCATTAAATTTGGGGATAAATTGTTATAGAGCAAAGATAACTAATATAGCTGGGTATAATAGACCCTAGCACAATGGCTGACACATACATAGGTGTTTAATGATTTGTTGTTTGAATGAATAAGCAATTCGATGAAGAAGAATATATCTTTTTCACTTTAAAGGGATACATAAAATGCTGGTATTATTTTTGATCCCTGACACCTGTATTATATAAGGTTTTTGGACATGATCATAGAGAAATCACTTGTGAATCTTATTGCAATATAAACATCGATAACCCTGGAGGAAACATGTAGTGAATAGAGCAGTGGAACCCTTGAGACTTGGATAATGCTCCCAGTTTTATCACTGATTAGCTGAGAGGCCCATGGCAAGTCACCTAAACTCTCTAAATCTCAATTTCCCTATCCATGAATTGGGGAAAATAATCCCAACATGCCTCAAAAGGTGATTAATCACATTATATGTGACAGTGTAATTGAAAAGCATTGACATTCTTTTAATTACATTAGGCTCATGAGGTCTATCCTATTTTATTTTTAAGCAATTAAGCATTAAATATTTTAGGTGTGTACACCATGAAGACTTTTCTTTCAAGAGGTGATAACTTATTACTGATTTTACTGTGTACATTTATAAAATATTAGCATCATTCATAGTAAGCAGTAAGATTTAAGAGTATGGCGGGATGGTAGGTTATTATATGTCAGATCTCATTTTATTAGCCTGTTGAAAATTTATTGCACTTTAAAAAGAATACATAATTATGACTGCCTCCTTTTTCTTTTCATGAATTAATTTGTAATTGCAGTTGGGTGTGTGCCCCTCTTTGTGGTAACAGTGGTAGTTAAGCATACTTAGTAATAGACATACATTTAACCAATAATTTGGTCTGAGTCTAAGAATTTATCCTAGAGCAAAATTGTACCCAACAGCAAGAAAATAAACGATAGAATATACATCTTGCTCTTTCAGTGAGGAAGACTTGGGCACACAGGAAAGTCTTTATACAGGGAAACATCAGAGGTCATGCAGTTGTTGACAACGCACAGTTTGGTGGTGTGGATGACCCCAGAGGTAAATATGTGAGATGAGTAAGATAGAGCTTTAGTGTAAGATTCAAGTCCTCGTTATGTAGTGGATGAATTATTTAAATTCCGGGTGTTTTGTTGTATTATTCTTTCTTCCTTTCTGGTCTTCAGTATGACTCTAAATCAGTTGAAACTACCGGCTTAACTAGACATCAGGTTATTTGTAGTTGTAGATGACCCCTGCTACTTACCATCTTTATTAACTTGAATAGGAAGGAGAACTCTAGAAAAAAAAGGACAGAGCTGTCTTTTCTGGTGAGAGTGTGCTTTTCAACAGGGCTTCTTGTTTCATATTGAAACTACCTGGGGGGGGGGGGCACTTGGGAGGCTCAGTTGGTTAAGCACCTGACTCTTGATTTCCGCTCAGGTCATGAGCTCATAATTTGTGAGTCTGAGCCCCTCATTGGGCTCTGGGCCAACAGTGCAGAGCCTGCTTGGGATTCACTCTCTCCCCCCTTTCTCTGCTCCTACCCTGCTTGCTCTCTCTCTCTCTCTCTCAAAATAAGTAAATAAACTTAAAAAAAATAAAATAAATCTTAAAAAAAAAAAAAAGGAAAGGAAAGAAAATACCTTCCAGGATGATGTATTTTCATCCTATGGAAACTAAAAGAGCATTTCCAAACAGTTTTTATTTCTCACACAGCTACATCTTCACAAAATCTGCCAAGATTTTGAGACAGCTACAACATTAGAGTTATTTTCTAAATTGATTGACATGTAGAGGGGATAAAGGTGAAGAATGGAGCAGAGGAGGTGATAAAGAGAAAAAAGAAAGTTTAGGAAATACTTTTAACCTCATGGGAAGAGGACTCAGCATAACTCACAGCATATTAGTTTGAAAGCAGAGACTGCCACTGTTGCACTGAGTAACTTGTGTCATCTAGGGAAAGATTCTCAATTTATGAGATTAGGCTCTCTGGGATTACTTACCCTGTGTTCCTCTAGTTCCCTGGAATAAGAATCAGAATATTCCTTAATTGTTTTCCCTCGTGGTTCAACAAAAGCAGGACACATTTGTTGTAAATGGAATAGGTGAAGCTAGCTTTAGTTTAAAATCCCTAAGCAGTAAATTATAAGTGTGTATACTACTTCTTTTGTTGTAAAGAACTAATGTCTTACACATTTTAGCTGCATATTGTGGCACACTTTTGTTCTCATTTCTTTTAAGTTGTATTTAAATGTGTACAAATCTAAAAATGGATTGTGATAGATACTTTGTTGGGTTTCTGCTCATCCATTGAGAAGGACCCTCTTCCTCCTCTCTTTTGCTCCAATTCTCATCTACAGCTTGAATCCCCATAGTCCTGTTTATATGAGAGGACACTTCCTCTATTCTGGTCATAGCTGATTGGATAGACTTTGATCCTCAGAGGAATCTGAATCAATCAGATTCTCTGTTTTGAGAATTTGGAATTGGGAGAGAAGTCTTCGTTTCTGTCTGTCGAACACTAAAACTATAATCCAGAGAGGGACTTGTAACCCAGACATGTAAATCCAAGATAAGGGAAATCTACTCTGGAGAGAGAGAGAAATGAAGCAGACTATCTGAAAAGGGTAGTAACCCTGATCTGTGGTTACCTGGTCTTCTCTGGGAAGAGAGAGAGTGAAAGGGGAGACAGTCACTTTCTAGCTTTGTGCAGATTTCCTCTGGCCATCATACTGCAAGTGGCCTGACTGCTCTGGAGTTCTGTGGATCCCTACACTGTATTCTTCTATTAAATTATACTTTGTTTCTTGTTGTTAGTTTAAATGGATAATTTTTCCATTCTTTAAAATACATTTCTAATAAATCTCATTTTGTTTAAGAGAGATCTAAATAGTTCTTTTCATTAATAAGAAGTGAAAAGCATTGTGAAAACTTTGGTCTGAAGAATAACATAAGGCTTATGAAAAAATGCAAAAATTACAGTGTTTTGCATAAGAAGAACATAATGGCAGAGTAGGAAGTTCCAAAATCTCACTCTCCCACAGAAACATCAAAAAATAAGCAGAAATGGTCAGACCCAATCTTGTGAGAACTCTAGAAAACAGTTAAAAGTTTCAGTGAGCACTGTAGGGCCACCCGGGTGGCTCAGTTGGTTAAGCCTCCGACTTCAGCTCAGGTCATCATCTCACAGCTTGTGGGTTCAAGCCCCACGTTGGGCTCTGTGCTGACAGCTCAGAGCCTAGACCCTGCTTCAGATTCTGGGTCTCCCTCTCTGTCTCTGCCCCTTCCCCTCTCATGCTCTGTCCCTCAAAAATAATAAATAAACATGAAAAAAGAATTTTTTTTTAAAGTTTCAGTGAGCACTGTATCAAGAAAAAGTCACCTCAAAACAGTAGGAAGAGTTTGTGGTCATTTTACATGTCTTTCCCCTACTCTTTTCCCTGTATGAGGACAGTCTTACAATATCAGTACTTTTAAAGGGGCAATAGTCTTAAGTCAGTAGTCATAATGCCACGGAAATCATAAAGAGGCAGAGTCTTAACGTGTAGCACTAAAAAAATAGCAGCTACCCGTGTTCCCAGTGTGCCACTGTTTCCCTGGTTCTGAAGGGACCACACTGACCTTGTTCAGAATTGTATGTCCCAAAATTCATATGTTCGGGCCTTAACCCTCAGTGTGATTGTAGGGCTTGTAAAGAAGTGATAAAAGTTAAATGAGGCCATGAGGGTGAGACCCTCATCCAGTAAAGCTAGTGCCCTTATAAGAATAGACACCAGAGCTCATTCTCTCTATCATGTGAGGACACAGAAGGCAGCTATCTGCAAACCAGAAAGAATCCTCACCAGAAAGTGAATTGGCTGGTACTTTGATTTTGGACTTTATATACTCCAGAACTGTGAGAAATACATTTCTGGTGTCTAGGCCATCGAGGCTGTGGTATTTTGTTATGGCATCCTGAGCAGACTAATGTGGGACAGCCTCTGATGCAAAGTATTCTGCCCTGTTTTGCCTAACTCAGAACTCAGGTGAAAAAGCTTGAAAACACTGGACACTGAATTAACAATCAGCAGACACTGGAGACAGAGATTACAGTTGAAACATACAACAGACTGCCCAAGCCAAAAACTAGGTAAAGTTTCTTTGCGAAATTAGGATGCTCAAAAGCAACTATGTATATGAAGGGGTTGGGGGGTGGGGGAGTGGATTTAGAAAGCCATGTGTATGCTCAGGGCAAGACATACTCTGAATTCACCCGAGAAGACCCTATGCTTTCATCTTGGGCTGATCCCTTGGTACAGTGAAATCTGGTAAGTTGATGGAGGGCCCTGGCTCAGATCCAATTTGCAAAGCATTCAAGGATATTTCTGTTACAACACTAGCTGAACATAAGCCAAGGAACAGAGACTTCAGTGACCACAATGACAAGGAATACAGTCTACAATAATAGTTTGGGAAGGGCATTTAAATCAACTGGCTGCTACAGCCTTCAACAACCAAAAACATAGTGAACCTTGTGAAAGGGGAAGAACCTGACTTCTAGTTACCGCATTATAATAGTCAAATGTTTAGTCTGACCGAAAACATTGCAAGACATACAAGCAAAGTATAGCAAATTCAAAGGAACAAAACCATCTGTGAGGAATTACTAGACAAAGATTTTAAAACAGCTGTCTTAAATATGCTCCAAGAACTAATAGGAAAAAATGGACAAAGAACTAAAGGAAATAAGGAAAACAATGTATGAACAAAATTAGAATATCAGTAAAGAAAAAGAATTATGAAAAGGAACTAAAGAAAAATTCTGGAGCCAAAGGGCACAATGGCAACAAGTTGGACAAACTGTTGGCTCTAAGACAAAACAGCTTTTATGTAGAAGATTCTGGCCTGGTCCCCCAGCAGGAGATGGTGCCCCTGAACTCAAATCATAAAATTTGTCATGGTTTAGTTTCACGGAAAGATCTTGTGTTTTGGCTTAAGATCAATGTGTTTGAAGTATAGCTATAAATAAAAGTAACCATGACTAGCATTACCACTTGAAGTGGAGAAAGCTCTAAGAAGGAAGAACTCAGAGTTTAGGATTTATATAATTTCTGATGCTTGCTATCATATAAGGCACTATAGTAAACACTTCAGTCATTAGTTTCTTTTCATCTTCACACCAACCCTCTGAGGTGTTATCAACTGATAAAGAAACTGGTTTCCCAAATGTTCTCCTGCCACTTCCCACTCCACCTCATCTCTAAGCAACCATTGACCTGACCTGCACTATAGATTCGTTTTCAGTTTCTAGAATTCTATAAATAGAATTTATAGGAAGAACACAATGTGTGTTTTATCTGGCTTTTTTCATTCAGTACAATTACTTTGAAACTAAACCATGTTGATTTGTTCAATAGTTCATTCCTTGTTATTGCTGAGTCGTGCTCCATTATAAGGATATACCACAATCTATGTATCCATTCACTTGCTGATGGACATTTAACCTCAATTGTTTCTGACCCTAAACCCATGCTACACCCTTGCTTACTGTGTGGTCCTGGGAAACCTAATTATTCTCTTTGACCCTCAGTTTTTCTCACTGTAAAATGGCAATAGTATTTCTCCCCCACAAGATTGTTATTAGTGAGAAAACATGTGAAACACCTACTACTGTTCCTGGCATACAGTCGGTGCTTATAAATATCCATTTTCTCCAAGAAAGAAATATCTCCAGAAGGAAATGAGAACAAATATAGCAGTATGTGTCTTTCTGGAGTCTTTCTTCCCGCATTTTCGCCTCATTATAGGAGACTTCTCACTGCAATTTTCCCTGCTTGTATCTTATCAGGACTCCATGGACACGATGTTCCCCTTTTCTCTCTAATCCAAATATGGACACACGTTATTTTTCTTATTCTCATACCATAGCTGAAATAGAGTGATTGTTTTCACAAAAATTAAGGGCTAAATTAAAAAAGGTATAATTACATAAAACCAAGCGGTGTCAAGGCTCCCAGATGCATGCTTCTATCCCAAACAATCCCAGCAGGGTAAGTCAAAGAGCTTTGGGTTGTTTGTTTGTTTTTTTTAACATAATTTCAGATTTTACAGGAAAGTTGAAAGAATAGTATAAAGAATCTTGATACAACCTTTTCCTTGATTATTGCTTTACAATTTTTTAATTTTTTTTTTTTTTTTTTTTTTTTTTTTGCTTTACAATTTTGACAACTCAAACTATTCTCTTATTCTATTGCCTCCAAAATTTGGGCTAATAGTGGCTTTGACAGAAAATATTCAGTTAGCTCAGTATGAGAACAAATATAACAACCATAACAGTTCCAAAAATTGCTTACTGAGTACCTGATAAATGCCAGACTACCTGCTGGATGTTTAACTTGGATCCTCTACTATTCTAAACCCTGTAAGGCCAGCACTATTATTATACCCACTTAATAGATAAGGATATTGAGACATAGGGAGCTTTAGGATATGGCCCAAGGTCACACGGATCTTATGGTACTGAATGCAAATGAAACCAAACAGATTCCTGTACCTGGGTTTTTAATGCTAATTTTAAAAATCAAGTGTCAGCAAACTACAATGTTTGGGCTAAATCCAGCCCACAAAAGAGCTTTATATAGTCCCAGATCTGCTTGTACAAGGATTAGCATCCTCTCACACAGACAGATGGGCACAACCTGGTCTGAGCTACTTCCTAACCTGCCTTCTGTTTTTCAGTTATCTGGCCATTTTCTCTCACTGACTACCGGGATTTCTTGCCTTGCTCACAGAAAAACACAAGCCTAAGTTCTAACTAACTGACACCATTTTGTCCTTTTACTGAAGTTCTCAAGTCTAAAGGCGAGGTTAATCTTCACCAAGCTTGGGAATTCTTGGGACATTTTATGATGACTTACCCCAGATACTTTAAATAATAAAAGTGATACTGGACATGTGATCAAAGGCAGCAAACCTGAGATGGATGTTGTAATTGCTTTGCTCTGATCCCCCTTCAGGCCTGAAAAATTTATTCCCCTGGCTATTCGAAGTGCTGCCAGCAGCCAACCCCAGCCCTCTCAGGAAACTGCCTCAGGTGCAAACACCTGCCTTAACTCAAGGTCACGACTCCTCTCAGGGCACCCACATGCAATGACTGATCAACATGAGGGTGTGGAAACCCGGCCTCCTGCCCTCAACCTGTAATATTCCCTAGGGCCATTGCAAGAATACAGTCTTCCATAGAAAGACCACACAACTTCTTCCTCTGCACAGTCCTGCTTCCTTCTCTTCTCTCTCACAGACATTGATCTCAAAAGCAGTTCCTAATAGACTTTATGCATGCTGATGTCTATTTCAGAGTCTATTACCTGGGGAGCCCCCTCCCCCCATCCATGATAAAACCTAAAGCAAGAGGAGAGTTGTTTCTCAACCCCCTTGAAATCCAAGCTCCTTTTTTAAGTGTCTAAGGTCAATAGGTGATAAATTTTGAGTGACTCCTGCCTACCTAGAGTTAGTTCCTGCATTGACATCAGTGTTCCACGTGAGAAATGAAGACAAATAGACCCAGTGCAACCTGTCAGTCTTGTTCTCTGTCCACAAATGAGCCCATAATCATTTCACCATGCTGTTCAATGTTGACTTGGACAATTACTGGTTTTTAAATTTTTCATCTTTAATTATAGATAGAATTTTGAAATACTTGCAGCATGTCAGCCCTCTTTATGACCATATTTTCCTTAAGGTAAACCTCAGTAAAATATTCACTTGCGCACATATTTTAAGAACACTTGAGGGGGTGCCTGGGTGGCTCAGTCAGTTAAGCGTCCGACTTTAGCTCAGGTCGTGGTCTCATGGTTCGTGAGTTCAAGCCCCGCTTGGGGCTCTGTGCTAACAGCTCAGAGCCTGGAGCCTGCTTCGGATTCTGTGTCTCTCTTTCTCTCTGTGCCCTTCCCTGATCACACTCTGTCTCTCTCTCTCTCTCAAAAATAAATAAACATTAAAAAAAATAATAAAACACTTGAAAGATCACATATTAGAGGCAGTTTTGCTTTTTTTTTTTTCTGATGTGTTTTTCTAATGTTTCCATGGTGACACAACCTGATAGAGTAGTAGATATTAGACAAAATGTGTTCTCATCCTTGCTCTGTTATTTACTAGCTGGTTTTTGAGCCTCATGATTCTCACCTATAAAAGAGAAGTAATGATGCCTATCTTTCATAGTGATTGGGTTAGTTGAATGAGAGGATGTTTACACAGGGCCTACCATATTCAAGTATTCAATAAATGGTAGCTATTTTAATGAACAAGTATAATAATGACATAAGTGAATTGGCTAAAAACATTTAAAGGAAATATCTTTTCAACAAATATTTCAATTTATTGCCACATTTTTAGTCCCCTAGTAGCTAATATTAATTGGAAAACAAAGATATTTACAGATTTCTATACTGAAATGCACATAAATGATCTTCATCCAAGGGTCAGTTATCTCTAGGGGCACCTGAGTGGCTCAGCTGGTTGAGTGTCTGACTCTTGGTTTCAGCTCAGGCTATGGTCTCAGGGCTTATGGGTTTGAGCCCCACATCAGGCTCCACAGTTGGCAGCTCAAAGCCTGCTTGGAATTCTTTCCCTCTCCCTCTCTCTCTGTTCCTCCCCTGCTTGTGCTGTCTCTGTCTCTCTCAAAATAAATAAATAAACTTTAAAAAAAGGGAGGGGGTAGCAATTATCTCTAAAGAAAAGAAGTTGAGATAAATGATTTGAGTCTTTTTTTTTTTTCCCCCAGTGGTTAGAGCCTCGTGAGTCTATGGATTAGGATGACCCTCCAAAAATAGAAGCAACTATTTCTGGGAATTTGAATCTCTGTCTGTTGAGGGTGGCTGCATGTCAATAGAATTCTAGTTCTAAGTCTTCTTGACTAATAGTCTACTTGCAAATAATTCAGACTCTCAATCCGTTATACCATTGTCTGTACAAAATACCTGTCAGTGTAGAAGTAGTCAGTAATGATTAAATTATTGTAGAAATAGAAGTGGCTTTCCTGTATTTAGCGCTAGCCTTACTGTTCCTTAAACTCTATTTAAATTGATTGTATATTATGGCTCATTATTTTTCTCTCAATACTAATTTCTTCTGCTGATTAGTGTATTTATACACAGAGGCAGTTCTGCCCAAACTGAAGGGAAGAATTTAGCTCTCCCTCTGTCACCTGTTAACACTGTTGTCTCAGGGACTGGTTTCTCTGATACAATTCCTGCAGCTACCTCGCATCTTTGGCCATGTCCTTAGGCTCGCACCCTCTATTTAATCTTTTGTCTCTGGAATGCGTTGCATATATGGCCATCCTCTAGAACCTCTTTAGAATCAAGCCTTACCTCTACTTTGAGTTGGACTTGTCTTCTCTTATTGAGTGGATCCAGGCTAGGAGACACATAAGACCATCTTTATTTTCCTCCTTTTCTAAATATCTCTCTCTACATCCATCTTTTTACTTTCTGCCTAAGAAAAGGAGTCTGATCTTAAACTTTCTCATAGAAAACAGGGTAGCATTTTTGTCTCTCTCCCTACCCTACTTCAACCATTTAATATAAGTACTAGAACATTGTCAATCAAGATAACATTACTTATTCCCTTATACACTGGACTTCTGTCAAGGATATAAATGATGGAAGAAAATGGCAGGGGCTTGGAGATGAGGGTGGAAGGTGGAAGCTGAGTAAGGAAGTAACACTTTATGGTTGAAGCCTGGAATATCTAAATGAAAGGTGAGGGTGATATACAGAAACAATAGAAACTTCCAGGGGCGCCGGGTGGCTCAACCGGTTAAGTGGCAAACTCTTGATTTTGACTCAGACTAAGATCTCTTGGTTGGTTTGTGAGATTGAGCACCACTCCCCCACCCCCACCCCCGTGTCAGGCTGTGCGCAGCCAGCACAGAGCCTGCTTGGGATTTTCTCCCTCTCCCTCTCTCCCTCTCCCCCTCTCCTTCTCTGCCTTTCCCCTGCTAGTGCACGCACACCCACATTCTCTCTCTCTTTTTCTCTCTCTCTCTCAAATAAACATTTAAAAACAAAAAGAAAGAAAATTCCCGAGTTCAGGAGAATCAGAACTCCGGTCCTATGAGGAGAGTGGAATTTGTGCCCAGTATAAAATGTAGAAAGATAATGGGGGCAAGAAAGACACACATGTGGGGCAGGAAGGAGCTGAAGGAAAGAAGAGGGATCAGGACATTTAGCTAGTTTTGCTTCTCATGTACCAATTGCCTTTTATAGTGTTACTGCCTTTTATCTTTTAAGTGCAGACATATCCCCCCAATTTAGCAACATGGGTGAATACAAAGCTCCCTGGAGTGTGAGAACCGAAATAAGATGTTATACTCCAGTTTACCCAGCTGATGACTAAAAGGCCAATTCTGTTTTCTTCTGCTGTATGTTAAATACGTTTTGTAAACTGTTTTGATAATGTTTTAACACTGTTTCTGTTGAAAAATGCATACTTCGAATTGAATCACCTTAAAATGAATTTTGGGTATACAGCTCACATGGAGACAGGGAACTTTTTCTAGTTTTCTAACATTATCTAGATGTTGCAGATAAAGAAAATTCAGGTAAAACGGTGGCTTGTAAAAGGCATTATGATCAAACTGAACTAAAATTATAATTTCATGCACCTTTATTCAATCTGTGAGCCTTCTTTTTCTACTGGATCTCTAGGGAGGCTTGGAGAGATTATTGGTGGAAGGGAGGGGGCAGTAGGGAAGGGAACAGACTAACCACAGTCTGACAAAAAGATCACTTTCTGCTTTGCATTTCTATTTCTCTTCCCATCTATTTCTTTCCTCTTCCTTCTCCCCCTTTCCCTCTTCTTCTGTTTTCCTGTTGGGGGTGGGAAATCCCTCCCTGTTGGAGGGATTGTTTTTTTTTCTTCCTTTTCTTTGCTTCCTGGTCTTTCACTGCCCTCGGTGTTTGGTCTGTCTGCTTTCAGTCTCTTCCTTTTTATTTTTCAGTTCTTGTTTTTATATCTGTCTTTCCTAGTAGAGAAAGGCATGTCATTATTACTGTCATTAAGAGAAAAGTTTAAGTTCTTAACTCTTTCCGGCTCTTTGCTAAGCATTATAAAAGGAAATTGCATAGGCAGTGTCTGACTCATGAAGTATATACCATCTACTGCGAGTTCCAGCTGTGATTTTATAACACCCTTATGATTCTTGACATATTGTTTGTTTCTCAGTCCCATTAAAAAGCTGGTGATAGCAATGAACTGCCTCCTTCCAAAAATGCCTAAGTCACGGACATACCCATTTTGCATGCAATTTCAGAAAGTTCAAAAACCCCCTGAACCCCTTAAGATTTTGACCTCAGATCAAGAATCTTGCTGGTCATTTCAATACATTTCACAAATGTCACACAATTTGAGATCGGAGGAATCTTAAAACCTCGTAAAACTTAATCAATTTTAATTCATTTTGTTAAGAAAATCAACAGGCTATGTTTTGTGGGAGAGGTAAAAGGGGAAGAAATGTTATCAAACTACAAGTAGATTCTAACATTCTCCAAAAAGAACAAATGTTTATGGAGCGCTGCCTCCCACATACATAACTATATATAAAATTCCTACCTGACACAGCAGCTATAAAAATTATGTATGTGTACACATATATACAAATATATGTGTGTGTATAATACATAAAGGATGTATAATATAAGATTTTGTACATATGTTAAATTTTCACAACAGCTGTATCATGTAGATTTACACTGAGATAAGGAAATTGAGGCTCAGAGAAATCAAATAGCTAACTAAAGTCAACTGTTAGTAGATATAGATAAGGATCCTAACCCACATCTAACTCTAATCCCCCTTGGAGGTTAATTTCTTACTTATCTTTTCTGTTCAACACAAAACTTAGGGCATGGGACATATTCATGGAAGGTTAGAGTGTTGATTGAATTAAACCAGTCAACTACAGAACCCCTGCAGTTGTTCCTTGGAGGCTTGAGGCCACTCTCCCCACTCCTATTCCCCATTTCATTTCATTTCTTTAGAGTAAAGGAAGGGGGCATTTAAATAAATTCTGAAGAATAGAGGGAGTCTACAAAACTGCAGAGAAATATAGTTATTTTCCTCTATTCATCAGAGGAATATGGCAGTTCTAGCAGTGTGAGGGTAACAGGCTTGAATGTGCCAATTTTCATTTGGAAGGAATTACTGCCAAGTTAATACAATATTAACTTGAGGAAACCATTTTTGATTTAGTAAGTCCTCTGAATATTAAAAGAGGCATTCTGACTGAAGCTCCTGAAATATAAAGAACAATTTGAAACATGCCTAGGAGGAAAAAATACAGCAATTGTAGCATAAGGAAATTCTTAAATGAAAGTCTGATTTTAAAGGAAGAAGAATCCCATTGATTGAATAAATTGTTCAATAAATTGTTCAGAATGTATATGTACATACTCTATCTGAGGTTAGGTAATGAAGGAAGCCATATTTGAAGAGAAGTTGGTGAGGAAAATGAAAGCAATGTCAGAATATGGACAACTCTGAGATAGAGGCTGATTATATTTCAAAAGAATACTTCTAGGGAAGCTAAATAAACACTTAACAAAGTTGAGGAGAAACTACTTAGGAAGTAACTATAATCTTAGAAGCCAGGCAAAACACTGCAATAAAGAAGGATCAGTGACTATGTTTGCTTGATTGATAGTATCATGATTTAAAAATAAGCCCATCTTGACTTCAGGTCAGGGCAAGTTCATGACGCATAGTTTGTTTTTATTTTTTTTTTTAAGTATTTATCTATTTAGGATTTTCACTTTTATGAAAAAAAAAAAGTAAAAAGCAAAAATAGGAATCAGTGTTTATAGATAAAGTGAGAACCCAGAGCAGTGAGAGTGGTACCCCCCAAGCTCCTTCCCAGGGAACTATACTTAGTACCTCAGTATCAAGCTGCCATAGCTTTGAATTGTATCCATGAGCATCTGTGCTTTATCTCAAATTATTTTGTGCATTCATTAGCAAGATGTCCTTAAAGGTATCACAAAAGCCTAAGAGAGGTTATTTTTTGGGGTCTGGGAACTCTAAAAAGTTTTCCATGTAAGTGATGCTAATTACTTCCTCACTTTATGTCATTTTGGTTTATGAAAGCTTTCATAGTTTCAGATAGTAAATGAAAACCTGTACAGCAATTGCCAAGATATACTCCAAAGGAGAGAGAGTCCCTTGTGGAATGGAATTTTCAGCAAGTTGAATATTGTGAGAATAACAGTGAAAAGGAGAAGATTCCAGGTTCCAGTTATGGGTGCCCATGGAATAGTAAGAGCACAGCTACACACTCAGGCACTATGGAGAGATCAGAAGGTACTGCTGTGGCTTAAATGCTCAAAGAACTCAGAAAATATCTAACAAAATTCCTGTCCTAAGGAAAATGCTCCTGTGAAGAGAATTCAAACTGAGCAAGACAGGGACTCTTAGGGCGAATGGGAGAAAAGGATCAAACACTTTGGGGGAAGGTAGGATTCCAAAGATGGCAGATCTCAGAAGTGGGTATGACTATGCAGAGAGGCTATTAATATCTTTATTTGTATCTTTACCTACCTACCTGTATTCTTTGTAATAACAATAGAGGAAAAAGCTCTCAAGCAGTGAAGGTAGGAAAACTACCATAGTGTGTCTCCGTTCCCTACAAGGGAATCACTTTCTAAAGACATGGAACACTTAGATTTGTTTATACTGGAACAACAGAAAATGATATTGTCAAGCACTAAATTTACTGTTATTTTTTAAAATGGGCTAAATGATGAAATAGTGGGTAATTAATATATTCTAGAAAATATACAACAAACACCAGATGAAAACTAAATAATAGAATTATCTAAAAGAACTTAAGAAAACAAAAATTATAAAAGAACAGCATACATTATAATTAGGAAACTGAGAAATGAGGCAACTAAACATCAATTGGGAATTGATAGGATTCAGAACTGGGCTCAAGTCACTGTGAGGGCTGCTGTCTTTCCAGCTTACCCTTACTTACAAAATGTGTCCCTTTTTGGTCCCAATTGAAATCTATAGGTTCCCCCTTCTTACTGCATGGCTCTGAACTTTAATTTTCTTCAAGCCCCTTGAATCTGTGAAAAGTTTTGCTCAAATTCTCATCTATTCAGCTGCTATTCTCAGATTCCCTTATTTTCTGGAGCAAGTTCCCATAAATCCTCATTGCCTGAGTGAGGATTCTTCAAATACCATCACATTGTTCCGAGACCAGCTGGTCCACCATTGTCGGAAATAGAAATTGAGAAATATAGTTTACAAAGGAGGAAAAAGAGAAAGAAAGGGAAAGAAAGAAAGGGAAAGAGAGAGAAAGAAAGAATTCAAGAGAAAAATGAGAGCTAATAGAAGATAGGAAAGAAGATCCAACATAAGTGTAATATATGTTGAAGGAAGTAAATGAAAGTAATAGAACAAGACAAATGCAAAATTCCATAATATAAGAATGTTTTCTTAAAAAAAATTGGAACATCTATGTTGAAAGATCACTCCATTAATCTTGGAGAATGAACCCAGAATTGTAAACACGAAGACATAGTCTTGTAAAACTAGACAATAAAGAAAACACTCTCTGGAGATTCAGGTATAAAGACAAAGTTACATATAAAGAAAAAAAAAATCACATTTTCATCAGATTTATCCAACAGTGTAAGATAATAGAGCAGCGTATTTAAGATACTCAAGGAAAGAAAACATGAAACGGTGATTTTATACACATGCAAATTTGCTTTTAAGTATGAAGTACAGAAAAACAAAGCAGTTGTGAACATGTAAGAACTCATGGAATATTTTTCCCTGGAAGATCTACCTAGAAAATAAGATGCAAGCAATCAAGAAATCATAAGAGATGCTTCAGCTAAATTTCAGGAGCATGTATCTTGCCAATAATGTTAGTTGAACAAATGGATAGATGTATAGATACATGGTTTAAGGAATAAGTTTATTAATTTCAGGATATACCTGGTAGGGAAAAGGAAAGAGGCATCCATATTGCTAGTTACCTGAGAGGTAGAAATATGAAGTCAGAGAATGTTAGTTCTCAGGAAATTTTAGATGAAGATGAATAAACTCTCAGAGTGTTTTGCCCTAGATGCACAGATAGCCCATAGATGAGCCCAGAAATGGAACCAGAGTTTTCCGAAGCTTACTGAATTTCTCTTTACAAACTCATTTGCTGACAAAATATAAACCTTTAAGTAGCATTATTCATTTTTCCCCCAATGTGAATTAATCCTCTTGTCTGCATCCCATAGAAAAATGTTTCTTGAAGACTAGGCCATAACTTTTCCTTTCATTAACTTAAAGTTTATAGCAACAATATGTTTCTTATAGAAAAATTAGAAAAAAAATCCTTACTTATACTGTTATCAGATACAAACATTTTTGTCTTCCCTTTTTTAGACTTTTTCATTCTTTTTAACAAATGTACAATGGTGTCTAAAACAAAACTAGAATCAAAAGATCATATTGTTTTATAGTCTTTTTCATGGTGTATCAGTCATATCATAATCATCTTTCATCATCAAATATAGAGGTAAACAGGAAAAGTCTTTTAAATACTTTAAAATGGATCTTATATCGATAGAAATATAAATTCTAATGTTTACCTTATATTTTATTTTCCTGAGTATTGTTCATCCAGTGTCATTTATCAGTAGTGTAACTTAATTTACATTCTCCCTTTATATTTGGTTGACATAAATCTTAAACTTGCCAGGGTGATTAGTTACAGTTCCTTAGGTCCTCCTGAAACCTGGAGTCAGTGAGATTTTTTTTCCTTGGGTAGGGAAAAAGAGAGGAAGCAAGACAATAGCTATATGCTGAGGAGAAAGTAGCTATGAGTAATAAACTGGAGGTAATTATGTTTGGCCATTTCAATCAGGCCTTTTATGGAGATGCCATAATCAGATGTGCCTCTGGGGAAGAAAGAGGCCTCTTGTATATGGCCTAGGGCTGAAGAAGTCTGGAGAAGCTACAGAGAGCAGCCCCAACTGGCATCTTGGAGGCGGGGTTACAGGAGCACCACTCAGACCCTCTTCCTTTGTTAATTCCACCTCATATCATACCAAACATATTAAAAGGCAGCCATTTCTCACCAAAGATATTCCCATAGAACCAAATGAAGGTTTAGCAGCAATTGACTGCTTGACTTGACCTCACCTTTAGATAGTTAATTCAATATTTGTTAATTCTGATTTTTCATTTTTTTCTTCTTTTGTATCGTAGGCCCAATACTTTCTTTTCTTTTTCAGGCATCAAACCATTTTGCAGCCCCTTAAAATGCTTGTAGGTCTGGATGCTTTGCTTATAATGCCCAATACAATGGATAGGAAGGTTCTGTAACCCTCACTTGGGCCTGCCCCTCTATTACGTTAGCTACTGTTGTTGGTATTCTTTTTTTTTTTATTATTCTTTTGGTTGTTGCTGTTGTTGTTGTTGTTGTTTTTATTTTTTGTTGTTGGTATTCTTATTATTACCACTACTGTTATCTCATATGAGAGATGTCAAGGCCCCAATTCTCTCCCATCCATGACTTCCTGTGGTTATCTGGGTTGTGTCACTGTCTAATCCTACAGGTAATGGTGGCTTTTCCTTCTACACCATCCCACACCTCTACGTATTAAAGATTTCCTTTTTTTCCCAGGGGTTGTTTTGAAAGGCAGAATGTCCAACAAGAGTCCAGTACCTCTTGAAACACTGGTTGGTATCTTTTGATAGATTTTTGGGCTGTCTTCTAGGCTCTTTATTCTGGCTCAGTGTCTGGTATATTATTATCATTATCGTTGTTGTTGTTATCTGATATCCTTTGGCTCTTGGCTCTGCAGCCCAAAGTTCAGTCCTGTTCTACTCCACACCCAGGTTCCCAGAACTCTTGCTTACATCTCACTTACCAGGACCTATTTAATTGGGATCAGAAAAGAGGCTGGGTCCATGGAGCAGGATAAACAAGGGTTTTGGAATTAGGCAGACCTGGGTTCAAATCCCTGTACCACTATTTGTGAGTTTTATTGTTTAGATCAATTACAAGACCTCTCTGTGGACCATTTTAGCATATGTAAAATCAAGAAGTTACTGACCAACGTTAGTGCCCCCGTCAGTTTTGAGGATGAAATAGTATAATGGATATGTCTGATATAAAGTAGATACCTTCAAATGTTACTTTCCACCTATATTTTATAGATTTAAATTTGCTTGAGTTTAGATTTACATCTTTGTTTTCTTCTTTCTCTTTCACTATTGCAGTTCAGAAGTTGCAACAGAGTTACAAATAATAGTGAGTTCAAATTTGCTTTACTACCATATTTGAAAAGCAGAGATGATCGTTTTCCAGCTAATAATATATTACTATTACATAGGTGAGCCCGTTATCTCATTTTGTATTCCTCCTTATGCGATTGCTTTTCTTGGAACCATTTGTTTCTATGCACTTGACCTTGACTCACTTTCTGATTTATTTATTACTTAACATAACCATTAGCTTGTTCGATTATCTTTAATTAAGTTGTATTGGTTCCTGAACATGGAAATGCCCTTGTTTCTTGGTTGGCCAAGTTCCACCTTTGCTGAGTGTGACAATTCAGTCGACTCATTTTGTCCTTTACAATGTTAAAAAACAAAATTCAACTGAGTAAATTTGAAGATGTAATTGGCTTTATTAAACAATTCATGAATCGGGCAGCATCCCATCTAGCAAGCAGAGGGGTTCTCAGAGGAGTTCTACAAAATGTAAGGTTTTCATGGGAAGGAGGGTGGAGCAAGAAAGTTATAAGCAAAAGAAAAGAGAGGATTGTTTCAGGCTAGATCCCCTTCCCTTAGAGGGAAGGACAAGGGAGCTTATTATGCAGATTACCTCATGTTCCTTTGGGCAGAGGGGATGGAGAAAGCCCAGACCGATTGCCTCATTGGTGCTTATCAGAAAATTCCTGACTGACCTGGATAAGACTCACCCTTCTGGGAGAGGTTGAAATTGCAATTAGATTAGGTATTAAGCCCTGTTTACTGACTCAGGGCCTTAACCTAAGTGAAGCCATTTTGAGCCTATAGTTTTCTTGTTAATAATAGTAAATGTGATACTTCTGTCTCCATATTTCTCTCAGAAGAAACATCAATTAAAAATGTGTTGTAGTGCAATGAGCATTTTAATGATAGTATCTATTTTTAAAAATGAAAACAGTTGATTAATTGGTAAAAAGGCCATTTATGTTATAGCCTTTAACACAAAAGTTCAAGAAACCAACATATTAGATTTACTATTATAAGTTTCTCTTTAGGTGTATACATTCCTATGACATAGCTCTATAATTTATAATTGATTAAAATAAACATGGTCTTCCTGTTAGGCCCTTGGTCGAAAACCAAATCTTCTCTCATTTTTGTTTATATGAAAAATGCTGATTCAATTACATCACTATGACTTCCAGCACCATTTCAATTTCCCCCATGTTCAAATAATAGAATTAGCAAGGTGGCGACCCACTCAAGAAGAGAGGGGCAGGTGCTTGGAGGAAAGGAACGGACACACAGTCACTCAGACATACTCACACTCACACTGTTGGGAGATAGCAAAAGAAACTCTTTGTCCTTCAACGCTTCCAAATTCTGGCCTCTTTTACTTCTCAGGAAGGATAAACCGGCTTTTCTAAGTTCTGGACCCTTTCTCAAAAGTAGTGTAATTCTGTTCTTAGAGAAATAGGAGGTCTTTTATGGCTAAGAGTCTAAAGGAGAGGGGGTGGGGTGTTCTGGGGATTAGCTGAGGCCCAGGAAGTGTCAGGATTTGTGCACAATGAAAGAAATGGTGCTTCAAGCCCCATGTGGTGGCCAGATGAGGAAGCCTGCCCTGCTCTGTGTTCTTGGGGTCACTTATGGAGGTAGAAGGATGTCTTCATCAGGCAGGAACTGCATGAAAAAGACCCCAGAAGTTTTATGTCTCCTTTGTAGGTTCTTCAACCCCCCTGGTCCCTGTGACCTGTCATGGGGCTCCTCCCAGGTGACTCTAGCATGCTCATCAGCAAATACCCTGGGGACTTTTGCTCACCAGGGATGGCTGATGGCTCTGGTAGTCATTCAACAAAGATTACAATATGCCAGGATCTTGGTCTGGGGTTAGACTTTTGAAAGGGAGACGACAAAACCTAAAAAGGTTCATAACCTCTTCGCTCCTGTTTTTCCCCCTGAATTATCTGTCTTCCTAGAACTCAATCACTTTCTTAAAAAGTTTTTTTTAAGTTTATTTATTTGTTTTTAGTAATCTGTATATCCACCATCAGGCTCGAACTCATGAGCCCTGAGGTCGAGAGTCGCATGTTCTTCCCACTGACCCAGACAGGCACCACTAATCACTTTTTATATGTCTCTTTGTTTATTGTCTGTTTTACTCTCTTAGAATGCAAGGCCCAAGAGAGTGGAAACTTTGTCTTGTTTATTACTGTCTCCCCCCTGTAGAACAGTGCCTGGCACATATTCTGTATTTGACAAATATTTGCTGAATAAATGACTGAGGGAATCCCGTTGTTTTAGTCCATGAAAGTCAAGCAGACTTGTATATTATTTTATTTTCTCTTTCTAAAATAGTCTTATGCTTTTATACCTAAAATAAATACTGTTTTCTGCCTCTTTTCCAAAAAGTGCTTATAGTGCTGCCTCATTTATAGTCAATGGAGCTGCATAATGAATATGTGAAGGAAAAAAGAAAAACGGTACACCTTGTAAAGTCTCTAGTCTTCCAGAGCCTTACAGAGCCAATTCTTTTATGAAAATCTTCTTATGAAAGATCTGAGGCAGTTCTATAATCTTCTACCTCAATTTGTATTTATAATTTGAAGCAAAAATATGTCTAGTTTCTGCCTGAAAAACAAACTCTTTGTGGTGGTCGTTATGTGTGATAAAAACAAGGAAGGAGTAGCCTCCAGAAGTTTCCACCCACCACCTCCCCCCCACCACCATTGTCAGTTAGATCCTTCTTCCCACTGCCCTCCTGGAGGGCAGCAAGGAAGGGCAAAGAAGGGCAAGCCACAGTGGGTTGGAGGTTTTTCTCAACTGTCATCCGTGCCAGTGAAATGTAAGATGCATCAATTTCTATTTCTATAGCAGTTGTCTGCTAATTTTTCAATAAAGGCTTCATTGATGTGCCCTCAAAAAATTATTTAGACAACCCCAGTGACCGTGTGCATGACTTTCTTTCATCAAATAGCAATCACAGACTTATTCAACTAAGCTAGCATGATCTTCTTTTAATAAAACCTGCGTCAATAGGTTGTAAACTTTTCATCACTTGGCATTTACATATTGATTTTCTTTATAGTATTCTTGAAACTTAATTCTGAAAAATGGTGTTAGCTTTTTAGCATGCTGGAGTTTTCCTTCTTTTCCTTATAGAGATCAATAATTTTTGGGTTTTGATCCTTTGGTAGTCCTCTGGACTCTTGAGATTTATAATGCTTTGCTATTTTACCTAGCCTTTTCTTTTGGCTTATAATAGCCCTTTAGAAACTTTCTTGATAAGGTCAACATAGCATTCTTGATACAAAGAATGACATTTTTAATGCTCATACTTCTCTTGACTTTCTAATGAAGACTTTTAATTCTTTTTCCTTTTTCAACTTCTTACATTTCTTTGTATTAAGAACAAGTCTAAGAAAAAAATTTGGGGAGAGAGAGTTTATACTCTGCATCTGACCCTAATTTTTTTTTTCTTTTAAGCATTCCCTTACCATTTCATTTCCCTGTTCCTGTCTATGGGAATATTCATGGAGCCTTCATTATGTAGGAACACTGAGGTAAGGACTGTACTTTCCCTTCATCCTTGGAGTCTCACCACCGTCCTATGAGATAGGTATTATTCTTAGACTTCTTTTTCAAATGAGAAAACAGACTTGGAGAGTATCCCACCCAAAGTAATAGAGTAGTACTTGGTGGAGCTGCCCTTGAAATCAATTATCTGCCTGACTCAAGACTCTCTACTGTTCACCAGCATGCTATAATGCTTCTACAGTGCTTCATGCCTCGGGTAATGATCCCTTTCCAAGTCCATTATTTCTTCAGTTTTCAGTCCTGTCTTCAAACACTTCATTCCAAGTGTTTACACTTTTACGAAGACAGCAGAGCCTGGTGGTTTAGAGCCAGGCTCTGGAGCCAGGTCGAGTGGGTCCAGATCGGGAGCCACCACACACCAGCTGTGTAACCTTGGGTGAATTAAGTAGCTTTTTGTGCCTCAGATTCCTGGCCTGAAAGCAGTGGATAATAGTGCCTATTCCATAGGGTTTTAATATTTAAATAAATCATCAATACATGTGAAGTGGTTGGAACAGTTCTTGGTATACGAGAAGTGCCTGATAAAAAGCTAGTATCAGTGGTTGGTTGCTTGTTTGTTTATTTACTTATTTCCTTATTTATTACTTATATTGATTAGTTCAACGCACGTACTTACTGAGCACTGTTCCCTGTTACAGAGGGCCAGGCATGGTGCTAAATTCTGAAGGTAGAGGGATGATTACCACAGAGTCTTTCCCTTCCCGTGTTCACATCTAGTGGTGGATCATGACAGAGTGTACTCACAAGGGGGGATATGCCATATTTAAAAAGTGAATCCAGATATTGGGTGGTCATCTCAGTTCACTAATTTTGAGAGAAAATGGTTAATGAGTGGTGGAATAAGGATCTCCCTCCCACACCAGTCCTTTCTGACTCAAGTAGATCATTTCCAGAGGGCCAATCCCTCCCATTCCATTCACTTTTTTGCAATATTACTTTTCCAGTCTTCCAACTAAGAAGTGGAATCTACTTCTTTTACCTTGAATTTGGACTAGTCACGTACCTGGCTTGGACCAATAGAACGTGGTGAAAATGATGTGGCATGACTTGGGCACGCTGACCCTATGAGAACTTGCAGATTCCTTGGGATGTGGCTTCCATGTAAGGAAGCTGAGGCTAGATTACTGATTGAAGAGACAGGGAGTGGAGAGAGAAGCCCACCCAGTCTGCCACCATTTCAGTCACCTCAGCTGGGTGTCAGTCATGTGAGTGAAGGCTGGCACCCTGTATCTCGTAGCTTTTTTTGAGCTGCCCCAGCCAATACCATGTAGAGCAGAGTTAAATTTCCAATCTGCCCAAGTTGCAGAATCATAAGCAAATAAATCAAATAAATGGTTGGGTTGTTTGGGGATGGTTTGTTTCATAGCAATAAATCCCTGGAACATAAGAAGGTTTGCAGCTTCCATTTTCACTGTCTTGGAAGTCAGCCACTATATATAAAGCTTGGATTAGATAATGGAATAATGAGAGACCATGTGGAGAAAGTTAAGTCCCAGCCTTCCAGTCATTTCTGCCAAAGCCTCAGCCTTGTGGGTAAAGCCACTACCTTAGACTTTCTAGCATAGCCTAGCCACCAGCTAAATGCAGCCCTATGAGGGAGCCCCAGTAAGACTAACAGAACCACCCAGACAACTACAGATTCATGGTGGTTATTTTAAGCCACTATGTTTCGGGGTAATTTAGCTATGCAGCAATAGGTAACTGAAACACCCACAATGCACCATGGCTTCCCAGAAGTGAGGGTATTGAGGTCTTTGGCTAATGGTGTGTTGGGGAATAATAATTTTTACCATTAATCAAGTACTTTATATGTGTCAGGTACTTTACATATGTTGTTTTATTTTATTTAACTCCCATGGTAACCCTGTATGGCAGGTAGTTTGGCACATGACAAAGCTAAACTTCAGAGATGTTAAGTAACTTGCTCAAGGCCTCACAGGGGCATGGTCACTGCAGAATGGTCAGGTAGGAGGTAAATGCCTCTTTTCCTGCTTTCTCCAATTTGCTTCTTTCTATGGTGGTGATCTTCTGATGCATCTCACCAGCTTCTGGCCTCACATCACTCCAGTGGATCCAGTCAGCTCTCACTACTGAAGTCCGTGCTATCAGATGTCTGTGGGGTCTTTGGTTCACCCTTATTAACACCTTGCTGTCAATAGGATAAAGTCCATGGCATGCAAAGCCTCTTTTGCTTCTCTAGCTGTATCTCTCTGCACCTTCTTTATTTACCTTTTTGCCATGTGGAGTTCCTTGCACAGCACAGATTTGAAACCTCTTCTTGTGTCATCCCTCCAAGCTTATGCCCAGAGTGCTATGCCAGGGACACCCTCCTTGCCTTCCCCACCCCCTGACATACCATTCACCCTCCAGGACTTAACTCAAGGTTTGCCTTGACTATGAAGCCTCATTACCTGGTCTCCTCCAGGCACAGCTGTCCACTCCTCACTTGTGGCCCCACTGAAACTGTGCACTTTCCCAGCAGAGCATCGGTATAACACCTTGTTGTTTTTATCAACCAGACTCTGAGAGTCTTAATTTTTTTATTCAATCCTAGATGAATAAAACACTAACACTTAGCCTGGACTGGTCCTTAATGAGAGAAGTGCTTCAGTAAAGAAGTGAGACCCAGAAAGGATCAGGTCAAATTGTCAAGAGCCTTGAATGTCATGCTGGTGTAATCCAAATGTCTGCCACCTGGATGTCCCCAAGTCTTCCCCTTCTTGGGCCACCCTTTCCTCTTATATTCAAATTGATAGTGTCTACCTTGCATTCCACATTGTAGGGAAAGCCCACCATCACCGTCCTCTTCCTTGGTTCCTCCCCCCCCCCCCCAATATCTCTGGAGCTTTAAGGACTGAGGAGTTGAGTCAGAGGCTCCCAGCTTCCTTAGTTATCTCTCACTCCCATTTCCTGCTTGTGCTGACAGGGTCATTCTTCCTGTGGCTACTTCTACACTGCTTTACTCTTGATAGATTCTGCTTCAATTCTTTTGTTCTCTCAAAGCAGCTTGGACACAGGCTGTGGTGGTTGGAAGACTTCCCCCCCCCCCAGTTGTGTTTACAGTTTTGAATAGATAATATATTCACATGGTTTAAAAATCAAATTATATAGAAGGGTGCATAATGAAAATTCTCACTCCTACCCCTGTGCCTGTCTGCCCTATTTCCCCCCTTTTCCCACCCCCAGTATCTATTTCATTAACTTTTTTTGGTATCCCTCTAGGATTTACTTATGCAAATACAATCCAATGCAAATATAGAAAGCTTTTTTTTTTTTCTTTCCCTTGTTGAACATTGCTGGCAAAAGCTATGAAAATATGCTGCCTGGACCCGCTTCCAAATCTGTGCTGTCGTCTGCTCTCTGTGGGGCCTTACCCCTGCCCAGAAAAATCCTCTTTTCCATTTTCCTGCAGGGATGATTTCCACAGTGACAGTATTTTTTGAAAAACAAAATCGGGGCACAGGGTCTAAGAAGTGAGTTTTTGTAAAATATGGATCCAGATAGTGGGTTTGCACTAGCAAATTGGGACCAAGGTCTCCATAGTTATTCCAACCCTCCTTAATCCTGAAGGCCAGGCTCCTTCTCTGGGATAGCAGTCTTTTAGTATTATTTAGGCCAACAGACAGGACTACAGCTCAGGAAAGAATTGAAAATGATTTAAACTTGAATATTAGGCGTCATTATCCTGACATGGGGGATGTACACTAGTCACCCTTTCCTCCAGGCTTCCTTCCAGCCTCCATCTGCCTGGGCCTCCATCCCTCTGTTTAGACCTCCTCTTCAATCTTTTCCCTTTTCTTCCAACTCTCACTGCTGTCTCCCATTCACAGATTGCTCCCAAACCCCCTGCTTCCTTTTTGTTTCATATGTGGAGCAGTTTAGTTTGGGGTGGGGGAGGGGTCCCATGTATGGCACCCCTCTGGGGACTCTCAGAAGTAATGAGGGGCTCTTGAGCACCACTAAATCTGAGCAGTCAAGCCAGGCCATAGTAATTTGCATATAGATAGGAAGTACCCCTCATTAAGATTAATGAGATTAGTTTCTCATTGGATTTATCATCTAACAAACATCTCACTTTTGGGGTTAGTGCATTTTATACACTGACTCCCTGTATAGTTTTAATGCAGAGATAATTAGTGTTCTCAAAATATTCCAGGTGTTCTACATTACACAGCCTCACTTACAGTTAGGTTGGGCCATGTGACCTGTTCTGGCCAATGATCTGCAAGCAGAAATGGTGTGTTTCTCTTCTGGACTAAGGCAATTAAGAGCTCATGTGCCTTTTCTATCCTTCCGCTTCCCTTCAGCATAGGCAAGGCATTCCAGATGGCATAGCTACAAGCTGCAGAGAGCCACCCGATCCACACCAGACTGCAAAGTGAGTGGGGAAAAAAAATTTTATTGTGACAAGCCATTGATATTTGAGATATTTTAATTAATATTTCATTGCATACCTATCTACTTGCACCCACACTTTTGGAAATTAAAATCTAAAACCTAAAGTCTCTAAAACAATAGAGTGTGTGTGTGTGTGTGTGTGTGTGTGTGTGTGTGTGTTGTTTAGGATATGCAAATGTGTCTTCACATTCTGCACGAATTACAATGTGAAAATCTTTACAATTGTTTATATGTTTGGAGGTCCTATCAATGTCTACACAAATTTTATTAAGGTATTCTAGTATCTTAGCACTCCTATTCTCAAAACCATCATGAACATGAAATATTAAATATAAGCTTATACTGTGTTGCCCTTTCACTTTCTCCCTGTTCTGTACATTCAGTTACAGGTAAAACTTCCTGCTGGCCCATTTTCAAATTTCTTCAGGCTTTCCCAGAAACAATTATGCAAAATTCTGGCTTGCGATTTGTTTTCTTAAAAATTTTCAAGGTAAATATTGTAATCCTTCCCCGTTCTTAGGGAAGTGAAATTTGTTTGGAAGCTTTCTACTTAATAACCTGTTCAAAGGCTCCTAATGACCAATCCAATTTTCTGTCATCCAAGATGAGCAAATACCAGGCCCCGTTCTGGCTCCTCCAATACCTTTTCTTCTCTTAGCAGCGTGATTTTCTCATACAGTGCTTATTTCAACTAGAATTTCAATACTTCCATGACTGTCATATAGTTCTTTTATTAGTTTTCTAGGACTGCCATAACAAAGGGCCACAAAGGGCTGCTTAGGTGGCTCAGTCAGCTGAGCGTCCGACTTCGGCTCAGGTCATGATCTCACCACTCATGGGTTGGAGCCCTGCATCTGGCTCTGTGCTGACAGCTCAGAGACTGGAGCCTGCTTCGGATTCTGTGTCTCCCTCTCTCTCTGCCCCTCCCCCACTCATGCTCTCTGTCTCTGTCTCCCTCTCTCTCACTCAAAAATAAATAAACATTAAAAAAAAATTTTTTTAAACCCAAAGTACCACAAATTGAATGGCTTGAAAAACAGAAATTTATTGCTGCACAACCTGGTGGCTCATAATCCATGATCAAGGTATTAGCAGGGCCATGTTCCCTTTGAAGGCACCAGAGAAGGATTGTTCTAGGCCTCTCTCCTAGCTCCTTGTAGTCCCTTGGCTTATGGGAGCTTAATTCATCTAAACATGGCTTTCTCCCTGTGTGCGTGTTTGTATCCAGATTTTCTCCTTTTCACACCAGTCATTTTGGAGTAGAGGCCTACCCTACTCCAATATGACCTCTTTGAATGAATTACACCTCCAACAACCCTATGTCCAAATAAGATCACATTTCGAGGTACCAGAAGTTAAGACTTCTCTATATTTAAATTGGGGGTGGTGGTGCTTGGGTGGCTCAGTTGGTTGAGTGTCCCACTTCGACTCAGGTCATGATCTCAAGGTTTGTGAGTTCAAGCCCCACATCCGGCTTGCTGCTCTCAGCGTGGAGCCTGAGCTTCAGGATCAGAGTTTCAGATCCTCTGCCCCCTCTGTCTCTGCCCCTCCCCCCATGGTCAAAAATAAAATAAACATTAAAAAAAATGAATCTGGGGGGACATAATCTAACCCAAAACAGTCATCAGTGTTTGCATTGTCAAACATATAATCATAGTGGTTAACAGCAAAAGCCTTAAAGTCATACTCATTTGTGTTGGAATCTCATTTTCTGCCGTTTGAACCTCAGTTTCTTTGTCTCTAAAATGGGAGCGTTAATCATTACTTTTTAGGGTTGTTGTGATAATTAAATAACATTCTGTCTCAATTTTGGCCTTAAAGACCAAAGTTTCATGGCTTCAAGACCAAAAACAAAGTAAACAATTACAAAGTACCTCCACATTCTAAACTGAGTTGCTAAACCACCTATGTGAGACATGCTCATACAGTATGAAACGACTTGGGCTGGCATATGCAATCACCCATCTTCTACTGATAATGGAGCCATGGCTGACAAGAGAATTCTGTTTTGTTTTGGTTTTGTTTTGTTTTGAGAGTTGTTCTCCTACTCCTCATGTGGGAGGGGAGAGGAGCGATTCCCTCTCACCTCAAGTCAGGTGACAAGGACCCTTCGGAGCTTGAGGGGAAGTAGGAACTGATGTTTGACTTGTGCCTTGGGAAATTAAATGTGGAAGGCTCTGGGTAATGTTGCCTGCCTGGTGGCTGCAGGGACCCAGATCCTCCTCACTGAGAGCAGAGCAACGAACTGGGGAGTTTTCTCATGTGCCTGGTGGGCTGGCAGGATGGAGTTTGAAAAGGCTGCCCAAGAAGGCTTTGTGCCAAACTGGACCTCAGCAAAAAGAAGTTGGAGTAAACCGTCATATACAGAAACTGAAGAGGACTCATTACTGTGCAGTCTGGAAAGATGCGGGTTGGAGGCTGGAAGGCTGCGGTGGGATTTCTTGGAGGAAGCAATGTCAGCAAGCCAGCAGAGAAAGTAGCAGCGTTGGAAATCTGCCATACCCAAAGGGCTCAAATGCCAGATTATATTCAGACCAGTTTAGAGACTTTTTTAGGGACTAGTTTTACCTCTTCCTGACCACATTCCAACCGCAGAAGATCCTGAAGCAGCCTAGTGGGGGGAAGGGACATGGGGAAGAAATATTTTACACAGAAATGGAGCAGAAACCAACCGTATTCTCTCCCCCAAAATGACAGGCCTTCCAGCCCAAAGGAAGCTCAAGCTGAGGGCATAAATAAGCTTTAAACTAGATGAGGCATTGGGTTATATGCTAATGGCCCTAGACTGGACATTTCAAGGACTGAAATGAGTTGATTTGGAGGACTGCAATGAATTGGAGGATTTTTATGATCTGAGAGTGACTGAAAAAGTAAGACTTTAATTTCATTCATGGAGGAGTGGATGAATCTACCCACAGAGTTTGAGTAGGATAGAGAAAAGAATAAAACCATCCTCTGCGTGGACCCCCGTGAGTTCTGAGAGAAAGTACTCAGAAAAAGTTGCTGTTACTCTGATGCTGCTGCTAATTATTTTAGTTTCCATTATGACTGAAGAAACCCACACCATCTTTCATAGCGATGTCAATGTGTAGTTCCAGGGGAATAGAAACCATTCCAGCAAATTTTAAGCAGAAAAGAGATTTAATACAAGCAGTTAGGTGCTTGCAGAATCGTTGGCGAGCTGGAGGAGCAGCATCTAAACCGAAACGCCAGAAATAACTCCCAGGAGATAACTATTCATCTGGTTTCCTAGGGGAGCTCTTGCCCCTGCCACAGTCGTAAGTGAATACAGTCAAGAGTCTTTTGGGGAAACTTTTGAATCTTGCAGACACTGCCGTCATTGCAATCTGAGGATCGTGAAAACACTGTCACCCTTGCAGTCACTAACTTCTAACCCTCATGGAGCTAGACAGTGAATATTTGGGATGTGGTTGCAAAAGAACTCCAATGTCTGCATGGTCTTACTTGCCAGGAGCAACAAATGACAGGCAGGTGGCCCTGATCTCGCCCCTTCTTTTCAAGTCTCTTGAATGTATTTAACTCACAATCCGAACATTAGCTGTGAAAGAGTCAGAGAAATGTGCTTTGGAGCTTTTGAGCCTTTGCAGTATAAGAAGAAACCACAGAAGAATTCAGAATGGTTGCTAAGAGCTGGTATTTCACATCCACCATGATGGTCCAGGCCTATGAAAAGACATACAATGCCAGTGGCCCCAGCTTCTAGCTAGAGGACCAAATACTGGATTCAGTTGGATTTTTAAAAAATCAACTTTATTGAAGTATAATTTGCATATAATAAACCGCACCTATTTTAAGCATACAGTTCAATGAATTTTGACAAATATAGTGCAAACATAATCAACCCCATAATCAAAATATAAAATTTTTCCATCATTCAAAACAATTTCCTTTGTATTTCTTTTTAGTCAGCCCTCTCATCCCCCTTTGTCCAAGCACCACTGATCTGCTTTCTGTCTCTATAGACTACTTTTCTCTGTTCTAGAATGTCATGTAAATAAAAGCATGCAGTAGGAAACAGCTGTTTTTAATATTTACAAATAGTTGTGTTTTTTATTTTTTTCTTACCAAGTATCCAGCATGGCGTAGTAGAATACTATGAAGCCAGACAAACACAGGGTTGGATCCCAACTCTCCCACTTAACAGCTCTTGACCTAACAAGTTGAACTTGCTGGGCTCAAATTTCTTAACTGTAAAATGGTAATTTAAAACAAAAATAAAAACAAAAAACATCTGCAAAGGTTAGAGCTAATAAGTGAAAAGGACACAAATGGCACTCCATGAAAGGTAACCATCATGATTCTTCTTGACGATGGCCTGTTATTTCCTGTTTATGCTGGTTTTCCAGTCAATTGTATCTAAACTACAGTGCTTGGGAGAAGAGTTTTATTGCTGACTTTCACACATGACTGCTGTAATGACAATTAGAATTATTCTCTAGAGTATCAGATTGCTTCACATCTGGATTCTACCATTCACTACGTGACCTTGTGAAAATTCTGAATCTTTCTGTGCTTCAGTTTTCTCTTCTGTAAAACAGGAATAATAACAATACCTAGGATTGCTACACAAGTTAAATAAGGTAATATATATTACCTTAGTAAATACTCAACAATGGTTAGCTATTATTATCTTTATATTGAAATGTTTCTGCCTCCACACCTTTATCTAAGCTCCTTCCTCTAAAAGAAGTGCCCTTCTCTTTCTTTTCTGGCCAATTAAATTTTCTCATTCTCACCCCCAAGAACCTCTCCCTCCTACAAAATAACCTTGTACCCTCTTATTTGGCACTTATCTTCCCATACTTTATATTACCATTGAATCATAGAATGTTTGAGATTGAAAAAAATGGTTCATGTGAACGCTCTCATTTTACAGCTGATGTGATAGAGATCCACTAGGGATAAATTATTTATCAAAATCGTATCTTTAGAACACAGATTGGGTTAGGACTTGGTCTCCTAAGTCTCAGTGTTGTGTCCACAGCATGATTTAAAGTGCTTAGCACACAATATTCAGTTACTGGCTTATTGAGTGAATTCCTAAAATATACTGTGCTCAGTTGATTTCTAGAGCCAAATCCAAGGACTTTGCTTGCCATAGTAGGTAAGCTCTTGTCATTCTCTGAGATTAAAGAAATGATATTCAGCCCTGTCAAAGTAAAATCACAAAGTTTATCAGGAAAACCATCTGAAAGTAAGTCATGCATATTACACAGTGTGAGATGGATATGCTGTACGGCAGGATGTGCTGCACAGGTTTTATGAGGTGGATGTGAACTCTTGCTGATGCTGTGGTGCCAGTTCTTTTTTGGCTAGCCATGCATTTATGAAGACTTGCTATCTAATTGCAAAGAAAATACTTTCTATCACCAGTTTGGTCTTATGGTAAATATTTAAAAAAGAATTTCAGTATCTTTAGCCCAGTAAAGTAAAAGCTCCTATACTATACCCACAAGGCAAACACAATTGGGTAAAGAATAAAATGCAGGCATGATTGCTTGTTATATATGCTATATATGTTTGCCAGATGGCAGTTACACAGCTGCTCAAGTCCTGAAGAACTAAGTGTAATCTCCAATAGTGTCTTGATGTCCCCATGCCACTTTGGCATTAGGTGAGAAGGAAGTTCAATATGCACATTCTGGGAAGGAGGGGTGAGAGCAAGAACATGAGAAAATTAAGAGGGACCTCCTTTTAAGAAAAAAAAAGTTGAAGAACTCTCCAAGATCCTTCACAATTTTTTAAATGTTGTACATCGAGGGTCCCCAAGATCACCCCCCAGGTCCAGTGGTTTGATAGAAAGGGTCTCACAGAACTTAGCATCTATTTGTGCTCATTGTTAAAATTTATTACCAGTGAAAACATACGAAGCGAAATCAAAAAAGGAAAAGATGCATCAGGTGAAGTTGGGGGAAATATCAGGTTCCAGGTTGGAAGAACCTCTTTCAGTGGGGTGGCTTAATTCCTTCAGCAATGAACGGTGATAACACATGCAAAGTGTTGTCTACTGGGGCAGCTCATTAGTGACTTGGTGCTCAAGGTTTTTATCAAAGGTGGTCACATAGGCACCCTTTGCTCATCACGTACCCAAATCCCAGACTCCTAGAAGGAAAGCACATGTTCAGCATATGCCAGACTGTTTGTAGAAGCAGTCTAGCCATAGGGAGCCACCTTGTCATTTAGGGAAAGTTTTATGTCAGTGTAGGGAACTGTTTCACAGCCATGTTCCCCGATGCCAGCCAAGGGCCACTTTTGCAAGTAAACCTTTCAAAGACTAGCAATCTCAGGTCTACTCTGCTAACTCTTTTCTGCATATACTATTTTCTTTATTCCAGTATACATCAAGACATAAGAAAAACAGCTATCATAACCCCATTTGAAAGAAGTAACCTGTAGTAAGGATGGTTTACATGGCTTATCTAAAGTCCTACTGAGTTAGTTGGCTGGGATGGCTCGACTTATCTGAGGACTCAATCTCGGCTGTTATTCGGGTTCTCAGTTCTTCTCCACATTGCATTTCCTGGAGGTGCCAAGATGCTGCGAGGACAGTTTATTCACTTTGATTCCTGGGCTGGGATGGCTGGACCAGTCAGGTCTAGTGCTCTTTCTATGCAGATTTGCCATATAGATATCTTGGACTTCCTTACAGCGTGACGATTCCACATACATGGACTTCTTGTGTGATGGCTGGCTTCCCTCAGAGCAAATGTTCTACAGCAGACCTGGGTGAAAGTCCTGGAACATCACTTCTGTTACATGGTTAGTTAAGTAAATTCCAAAGGCCAACCTAGATTCAAAGGGAAGGAATTGGACTCCAGATCAAGAATAACAAAGAATTTGCAACTATCTTTAATATAGCGCAATAAATAATTTATCTGAATATGTTAGCATTATCCATTTCTACTGTAGTCATACACTTTGTTCTTTTATTTCTCCCACTGGACTATAAATTTCTTAAGGGAAGAAACACCGTCCGCCTCAGTTTCTAATTCCCTACAATGTTAAGCAGTACTTTATTTATCGCACATATTGAATAATTATTTGTTGAATGCTATTAAATGTTTACTGCATGGCAAACACTATACTAAATTCTTTACATTGATTATCTTCTTTAGTCCTTACAACAATCCTGGGAGGGAGGCATTATGATTATTTACATGTTTTAGATGAGGAAACTAAGGCCCAGAGTAATAAAGTTACCTGCCTAAGGGCACATAGCTAATGGCAGGATTTGAACTCAGACTGACTCTAGAACATATGCTAAATCATTACACTCTACTGCTTTCTTTATGGACTGCACTTTGCATAAAGAGGAAATCTCCAAAAATCCAAATTATGGTACTCTGCTGTGCAAAAAGAGAGGTCTTAGGAATGTGAAGCCTTTTTTTTTAAGTTCCATTTTCTGTGTTATTGAAGAAGTGGGAAAGGAAGCATGAAGAGAAGGATAAAGAACGATAATAAGCCTGAAAGGTATACTAACTGTCAAGGCCATGTTATGTAATCTTGAACATTATATAGTCTTGAGGTATATGTAATCTTGAAAAACCACTTTAAAAAATCTGTGAAATGAATGCAAAGGATGAGATGAAGAAAATAAATACAAAATGGCCAGAAGTTCCATACCATGTTATATAGGCTTTGGGTTATATTTGATCCTGAACCATTGATCATTTTTATTTTTAAAATTATCTATGCTAAGATGTGAAGTCTAAGGGTAAAATGCCTGACTTGTGATGTATCTGTCATTAGAACATAGTTAAGTTATAAACTTTCTTCCTTGAAACAGTAAGGGGGGGATGATTAAGTCCCCATCGAGGCAGCAATGTCATAGATGAGCCTTCCTTGGGAGAGCAGATATTTCTGATTAGAAGGGATTGAAGGGGATTCCAAAGTATCTGAAAGTAGAGGAAGGAGGGTGGCAGTGAAGAGAATCCTAAATACAGAAGAGAATAAGAATGAGGAGAGGGAGGTGAAATCTCAAAAGCTGTTCGTGGAATGGTTTTTCCTGGGATGGTGACGGAAGCATACAGGACTATCAGGATAGATTCTGCTGTGAGTAACAAAAAATATAAGATAATAATGTCTGACACAGTTTGGACATCTCTTTCTCTCTGACATGAAAACACATCTGGAGGAGAAAGGTCCAGAGTTCTATGTTTGCTCCATGGATTTCAGGAAATCCAGTTCTTTCTATCCCTCTTCCTCTTTACTGTGAGCTGACACAAGCCAATGAGGTCCCACACAATTAGTAGGGTTTTTTGGTAGAGAACAATAGATTCAAAGTACTTCTCCAACCTTGCTCCTAGGTGCTAATCAAGTCTCAGAACAGATTCTGCCACAAAAGTGAATATTTATTAATAAAACATTTATTTGTAAGCAAGCATAAGAATATAGTATCTGCTCTTTCAATTCACTGGGGTCTCAATTCCAATCTCTTCCAACCTCCAGTCTTACCTGGAGTAAAAAATCCAATCGAGGCAGTCATGACAACATTCCAAAAACAGGAATACCCCAGGTAGTCCAAAACCAAAGGCTTGACCCAAGGTCATTAGAGATCAAGCCTCAGCTACCATTCCTAAAAGTATGGGCTGCAGGCCTCACTGGATTCTCTTACTCTATTCATCCACGAGTGGGAAGTGTTTCTAGAAGATTTTAGTCAACGTTATGTCATACATATCTTTAAGTTAACCAGTGAGAGTTCCTTTTTCACATTCATTATACTAGTTGGCAGACTGCTAATTTCACCCTTAAAACCCCATTTCTGAAATTCACTGTGAACATTAGCAGTGAGTCTGGTGTTGATCCAGATATTGATGACAGAAACACTTAGAGTACTCCCTTGTAGGATATGGGTTTTTTGACTGGAATATCAGGGTGTACGCTTTCAGTTAAGCTTCTAGCTGACAGCACCTGGGTTGCAGTTTATCCTAACTAGGACAAATAAAATAATTTAACGTAATTGTCACCCTCAAAACATGGCTTGCATATATATTTCTGCTTAGATCCCATTGGCTGGAAGTTGGTAACATGACCACATTCAACTGCAAGTGGGATGGGGAAGGTACCCTTTTCCTAGGAGCCCCTATGTCGAGATGTCATAGATATTGCCACAAACTTCACAGAAACTTTGTGAATTCTGCATGGCCTCCCATGCAGAGGACAGACTCAGTATAGTTGCTCAATATTTTCACTTGTTATTGCAATAAATAAGTCCTACTCCACCCTCAGCCTGTGGGAAACTTTCCAAGTATGAGAAATAGTCCCATGTCTTCCCAGAAATGGATCAGAGATGTAGCAATAGCTTAATGGTAGATAGATGTGTGAAGGCAAAGATTTCTTCTATCAAATTCTCTTATGTTCCAGTTTTACTAGGATTTTGCTACTAAAACTGTGTTTGTGCCCTAGGAAACTCCTGCATCACCTGGGAGCTTGTTATAAATGCTGAGTGACTCTACATTTTAACAAGATCAACAAATGATTCCTATGCATAGTCAAGTTTGAGAAGAAGTGTTTTTGAATGCTTCCTTCTCCTTTCTCAGTGCTCATGAACCTGAATATACTGTCACTGGGGCCAAAGCATTTCCTCCAGCAGGGCAACTTTGACCTAGAGCACAAAAGTAAATCTTGGAGAATTCATGGACAAATGGTACATTACAATTTAGATCATAAATTCCTCAGCATGCCATGTAGATTAGTTTATTATCCTATGCAAAAAGTGATTAACATATATTTCTTTGGTCTATGAGTAGAAAGTAACTAGAATAATATATTAAGAGCAAATCTGTTTGGATGGTGGAACTCTGGATAATTTATTTTTCCAATTTTGTCATTCTTTTTCAGAATTTTCTTTTATGAACAAACTAAAGTGGAAAAAAATAATTGTTTGAAGATGGTATGAAGCATTTTTTTTTTTTAGTTCTAGCAATCAGATAGCTGAATAGAAGCAAATCTCTAAGTGGCCTGGAAGAGAACGGCAGTGGCATGGATCATTATGATTCCACCCAAGACAAACTTCTGCACTTGCCAAAATAAACTGCTTATTCACCAAAGATGGGCAGTGCTTATTTTGGAACATTACTCTTAACTGCTGACTTTTGCAATTTAAAAATTTTAATATTATTTCCTAAGTTTGTTTTAAATGTATTTTCATTTTGAAACTTGGCACTAAAGTTTAATAAAATTTTCTTCTGGTAATTGAAATGATTCAATTCAACTACATTAATTGGATAGCTGAAAGTTACATAGTTCTGAATCTTTTTTTGTTTTTGTTTTTGGAGGGAATGTAGAAGAGATTAAAGAACATGGTCCCTGAATTCAGGAGCTCACTTTAGAAGACTATTGTAGAGGGTTGATGGGGGGTGGGGGAGAGGGGAAAGTGGGTGATGGGCATTGAGGAAGGTACCTGTTGGGATGAGCACTGGGTATTGTATGGAAACCAATTTGACAATAAATTATATTTAATAATAAAAAAATTATTTTTTTTACACCAGCATTTTTTACGCAGATAGAACAAACAATCCTAAAATTTGTATGGAATCACAAAAGACCCCAAAGAGCCAAAGTAATCCTGAAAAAGAAAAGCAAAGCTGGAGGATTCACTGTTGAACATATTCCAAACCCCCCACCCCCCCAAGAAAAAGAAAGAAAGAAAGAAAGAAAGAAAGAAAGAAAGAAAGAAAGAAAAAGAGAAACAAAAGCCTAATGATTTATTGTGACTGACTCATTCCACGTATGCTTGTTTTTCTTTTGTCTTTATGCTTATAGTTCATCAGTAATATCATAAAATCAACTGTTTGCCACTCAATTATTTAGAATAAATTAAGAAAAAAATGAGAGCAGAATGTGGGGAAAAAAAGACTATTGTAGAACTCTTTTATAACTCTTTTAAAATTAGGACTCAAGTATAGTTAAATAGTTTTTTTCTGGCTGGATATTCTTATACCTCTCTATATTCATTCCAAAACCCATGATATATCTGATCCATTTGATATAAAACCAAGGAGAAATTCTAGATTCAAAGATCAAGATGCAGAGAGAGGATAGTACTGGAGTAAGACATGAATTCACAGTAGCAAATATGGAAACACATTGAAGTCATTGAGTCTTTTTCTTAAGACTTCTGGAGAAAGATGAAGGACAAACGAAGGGAGCAGTGGAAGCATTAGGTTTCCTTAATGTGTTTTTGGCAGGAAATCTTATAGGAGAGTTCACAATGGAAAATTCATGTCTAGTCCTTGACTTTTGAAACAACAAAACTGAAATCGCCCCCAAGAAATTTTTACTCTAGTGGTGCGATTAGATTAAATTGACTAAAGAGTCAAGGATTGGGGAAAAAGACCCTACATTCTATTAGAGGATTAAAAAAAAACCTTCCTAATTCTTATGACATTTTAATTTGTGTACTGATTGATATAGATGTATATTTTTATGCATAGCTTTGTTAATAGATAGTTCTTTGTGTTTTAAGAAACAAACCCCAGGAAATGAAGATAATAAAGTTAAGGCTTTTTTATTTTTTGGTTGCAAGAAATAAATACCCACTCAAATTACCTCCATTATTAGGAAGGAAATTTTGTTTCAGTGTTACAGATATTTCACAGATTCTGTGCAATTGGGCCTCACACAAATCAGACAGCTGTTCAGAACCAAGATAAATTCTTTCTCAATCTCAGCCTCTTTTCCACATTTATATCATTTTCATCTCTCTGAAGATAAGTTTCATTTGTTTACCCATCATCTTCCAAATGGCTGCCTCAACCACTAAGTTGACATGACTTTGCCATTCTAATGCCCACCACTGACCAGCAACAATCTCTGTATTTTATAATTTGAACTCATAATGGAGGGAATCTGATTAGTCTAGGTATCTGTTCTAGTCAAGTCACACCAATCAAAGGTCTCTGATCAATCAATGGGTTGGCTGCCCATTTGGGGGAGATACTTGGTTTAATCAGCCAAGGCTGGGAGAAGGAAAGGTAGTATGTGATGTTCTGGGCTACCCTATTCTTCTGGGCATATCCTTACTTCAGATAAAGTATAAAGAAAGGAATAAATTGAGGGTGGCCTTAACAAGCCCAAATTTATAAAGCGAAGCTATAGAAGATAATACCTATGAAAATAAATAATACAACTTCACTAAGTGACCAAATAAATAGTATGGCAAAAAAGTACAAAGGCCTAAAAATTTAGTATGAGCTATAGTAAGCTGAGAAAGCTTATGATAACATGGAATATTAGAAAGCTGAAGGATTGTCAGATATGCCAAAAAAAAAAAAAAAAAGTAGGAAAAGAATGTGTTCCTTGAGTAATAAGTTACAGATTAAAATTAACATTAAATTGTCTAAAGAATTCTAGCTTAAGATGGCTGAGGAAGCGTATGCTCAGGAATAAAAATATATAAAAAATGAAAACAAAATAACACAATGAAAGGAGTAAGAGGGAGTAAGAAGGTTTATTGGTAGATAAAAGATTTCAACAAATTTCTGGAAGATACAAAACAGATTAATGAGTTTTGTTTGATGAAGCAGAGTGGAGGAAGTCGTAGCCAAGAACTCCCCTCCAGCTGACTGAGCCCCAGGCAGGCCCTAGATTTTGACATAGCAAATACAATACAGTACAATAGGGGATGGGCCTGAGACAATGGACTGAAAGAATTTGCAGACAGCCCTTTAGCCCTGGGGAAAAATCGGAAAGTTTAAATAATCTTAAGAAACTGCCTAGGAAGAACTTGAGCAGATGACTACAGAAAACACTCCCAGGGTAAATGCCTCCTTATTCTGGCATATAAAGGTTCCCAGGGTTATAGCTGGCTTCATGCCTGCCTAAACTCTGTTGAAGCCTACCATCAACCAGCCCATGTGCATGCAGTTCCCAGAGGGTCTTTCTACTGCCATATTCTCTTTTTGATTTTTGTTTGTTCTTTTAATTAATTAATTAATTTTTAAAATAATTTATAGTCAAGTTAGCTAACATATAGTGTATATGGTGTAGTCTTGGCTTTGGGAATAGATTCCCGTGATTCGTCACTTACATACAACACCCAGAGCCCATTCCAACAAATGCCCTCCTCAATGCCCAACACCCATTTTTCCTGTTCCCCCCCCACCCCCATCAACCCTCAGTTTGTTCTCTCTATTTAAGAGTCTCTTATGGTTGCCTCCCTCTCTGTTTGTAACTTATTTTTACCTCTCTTCCCCCATGGTCTTCTGTTAAGTTCCTCAAATTCCACATATGAGTGAAAACACCATATTCTCTTTTTTAAAAAAGCTTTTTTTCCCCTTATTTTGGCACAATCTTATTTTATTCTTATTTTGGCATAATTTTAGATTTATAGAAAAGTTGGAGAAGTGCAAAGAATTTCCATATACACTATGCCTAAATTCCTGTAATACTAACATTTTAACATATTTATTTTATCTTTTTCTCTTTCTTAACAAACAGGTGTGTGTGTGTGTGTGTGTGTGTGTGTATTTTATTTTTTGCTGAACCATTTGAGAGTCAGTTGTAGACATGATGCCTCATTATACTTAAATACTTAAGTGTATATATTTTTTTAAACATGCTCTTACACAAAGAAAAATTATCAAAAATCAGAAAATTAACATTGATATAATATAATTATCTAATTGTAGATCTTATTCATATTTTGCCAGTTATTTTTTAACATATTCTTTTTAGCAAAAGAAATTTCCAGATCATGTTGCATTCAGTTGCCAAGCCTCTTCTTATCTTTTTTAATGGGAACCAGTCACCAAACACTATTTGTGTTTCATGATATTGACATTTAAGACTACTCTTCAATTATATTGTATAATATCAGTGAGTTTAGATTTGTCTACTGTTTCCTTGTGATTAAATTCAGGTTATACACTTTTGGCAGAATACCACAGAAGTAGGTGTTTTTCTGAGTGTATCTTATCAGGAGGCATATGATGTTAATTTGTCTCATTATTGCCTCATTCTTAATGTGCACAGCAACCAAGAATTAATAGATATCAGATGAAATTCTCCAATATGAAAAGGAAAACTCAAGATAACTTAACAGAAGAAAGAAGGGAAGAAAGGAAGAAGGGAGAGAAGGAAGGGGGAAAGGAAAGAAAAGAAAGAGAAAGAAAGAAAGGAAGAAAGAAAGAAAGAAAGAAAAAGAAAAAGAAAGAAAGAAAGAATTCAGAGACCAGAAGTATACTTCAAAATAGGAGATACTTTCCAATTGGTAGCTTCTGAGATGTAAAAGCCATGGCATATATAAAACAAGAAAAGTGTGTGCTGTTACGAAGAAAAATAACTCTTGGAAAATAAAACTGTAATTGCAGAAATTAAAAAAAAAATAGTAAGATTTAAAGATGAAGTCAAGAAACTCATCTAGAAAATAGAACAGAAAGAGAGAGATGGAATATAAGAGATAAAAGACATAACAAATCAATGCGGGGATTCTGTATTAAGGTCAGATTTAGCTGCATTATATAATAGGAAGTAATAGAAGAATCAGAGATTGACAAGACAGAAGTCTCTCATTCACATAAAACAAGTAGGTATTTCTGAAGTGGTTTGGTGACTTCGGTGAGTCACCAGGAAAGTAACCAGGCTGTTACTTTCCAATTCTATCATCTAGTAAATGGTTTCCATTGTCAAGGCCATGTTACAGTCCAGGATGGCTGCTGGAACTGCAGCCATTTTGTCTGAATCCAGTCCAAAAAAGGAGCAAAGCCAAAAGGAGAAAGAAAAAGAAAAAGAAAGAAAGAAAGAAAGAAAGAAAGAAAGAAAGAAAGAAAGAAAAAAAGAAAGAAAGAGAAAGAAAGAGAAAGAAAGAAAAGTTCTTCCAAGCTGTGGCAACTATTTTTAAGCAGCTCTCCCATAATTCTACTTACATCTCTTCTGTCAAACGTAGTTGCAAGGAAAGGTAAGACATGTAGTCCTTCATTCTGGGCAGCGATACGATAAGATAAAGACCAGGATACTTTGAATTAGGAAGCTAGAAGATTCTGCACATGGTTTAATATGCAATGTAGCTTCTAGAGCAGAAAGGAGACCCAAATTATTAAATTAAAAGGACCTAGCAAATATCTAACAGGATACATTTTTATACACATGGTCATAACTATTTGAAATGTTGGAAATTGAGGGATAAAAAAGTATAATTTCAAACAAAGCAAAACATGTTTAACAAATACATAAAAGGTGCTTGACCTTGTTTAAAAAATTAGAAGACTGCTGATGAAAACAAAATGAAATGCTTTTTAGGATCAGCTTCGAAAAATTAAGTTATTAAAAATATCCCATGTTGGGGCGCCTGGGTGGCGCAGTCGGTTAAGCGTCCGACTTCAGCCAGGTCACGATCTCGCGGTCTGTGAGTTCGAGCCCCGCGTCAGGCTCTGGGCTGATGGCTCCGAGCCTGGAGCCTGTTTCAGATTCTGTGTCTCCCTCTCTCTCTGCCCGTCCCCCGTTCATGCTCTGTCTGTCTCTCTCTGTCCCAAAAATAAATAAAAAACATTGAAAAAAAAAAAATATCCCATGTTAGTGAAGGTTTTGAGAAAGTTTGCTCAACAACTATTGGTATATATATATATAAGTAAATCCAGCCTTTTGGGATGAAATTTTGGCAGCATTTATCAAAATATAAATGTATTGGTTTTCTTTTGCTGCTGTAACAAATTACCACAAACTTCAGTGGCTTTCAACAATACATATTTAAAATACACACACACACACACACACACACACACACATTTATTAAATTCTGAAGGTCATGGTCTAGTATGGGTCTTGATTAAAATCAAGGCCTCATCAGGGCTGTGTCCCTTTCTGGAGACTCTAGGGGACAATCTGTTTCTAGCTTATTCCCCTTGTTGGCAGATTCAATTCCTTGCAGATGTTAAATCTGAGCTCCTCATTTTCTCGCTGGCTGTCAGCTGGGGGCAGATCCAGTTCCTAGAGTCCACCTGCAATCTTTGGCTCATGGTCCCCTTCTTCCATCTTCAAAGCCAGCAGTGACAGCTCAAATCTCTCTCATACTTCACATCTCTTCCTTATCTTGTGTCAGCTCTGATCCAGTCAGAAAAGAGAGCTTTTGAAAACTCACATGATTAGGTTGGGTCCACCCAGATAATCCAGAATAATCTCCCCAGCTCCAAGTCAGTAAATTTAGTCATGTATGCCAACTGTCTTTTGCTATGGGAAAGAACAGATTCTTAGGTTCTGAGGATTAGAGCATGGAATCTTTGAGGGTGTGGGGAGCATGATTCTGCCTGTCTCAGTAAAACATACATTTCCTTTCACCCAGCAGTTACACACATAAACACAACTCCCACACCTTAAAATCTAAGAGAGAAAGAGACAGAAAACAGAAGATTTACAAGGACAATTACTATTAATTGCATCAAACTTACCATCATGAGATGCTAAGAAAAATATGGAGGCTTTCAAAATTCTGGGGGAAATAATTTTAGATCTAGCTTGCTGTGCTCAGCCAAACTATTAATGAAGTTGGTGAAAGGGTGGGGGAAGGGGTGATTTTCAAATATTTAAGGATTAGAATTTTTCTTTCCAAGTTTTTTAAAAAAATTACTTGAGGATGGATTTCACCAATAAGAGAAAGTGATCTAAGAGAGGGGGGTGTGGGGCACAGGGAGCAGGGAAGTGAAGTCGCAGGATGATAGGGGAGCAGCAGGTTGCAGTGCACCCCACTGTCACTGGAGCAGGATGGAGAACCCTGGATAGAAAGACGGCAGTGGCTTGGACCTTGAAAAATCTGAGGATATAAGAAAGGCATAGAACCCATGGTCAAAAAGCAACATGTCCTGTTCTAAGCGACTGTTGAAATGTTAAAAAAAAAAAGCAACCAACCAGCAACTGTTTTTGAACCACAGTTTTTGAACTGTTTGGGGGAATATTCTCTTTTGAGTAAAAAAAAAGGCAGTCATGGCCTTGAAACTGTGTAGGAGAGAACACTGCCTGTGCACACACACCTATAAGCCTGATCACAATCTGGACATGTTTGTTTGTGATGCTTTGTGTGGGGAAATGTCTGGAGAGTTACCGAACATGAGGTTAATAGTGATTGCAGTTAGAGATGACATTTGAGTGACTTTTTTTTCTTTTCATTTATGTGTATTTTTCAAAGTTTTATAATGTGACCATGTATTAATTAGCTATGTGATTTAGATAGTGTCAGTGACTTTTAAAACAATGTAGAGAAAATTGTGACATCATTATGGGAAAGACATAAGGGCTTTGTTGATAGAAGATGGCTTTGATTCCTGGCTTTGGTACTTGTAAAGCAAACTGGGACAGTCGGTCACCCTATTTTCCTCTAAGACCTACCAGGATCAGCTAAAAGGCTAAAAGTATTCAAAGGGCCTTCCAGGCATACATTCAATTTTGCTCTGCCTTACTATGCCCAGCGCTGTGCCAGGCATGAAAAACTGAGAGGAACAAGATACAGACTCTGTCCTGAAGATGCTCCAAGTCAGAAGAGGAGCAGACCAGGAAAATTGTAGTCACATCACAGAACGGCAAGAGCTGTCCTTTGTGTAAATATGGAATGCCCTGGAATCCTAGAAAAGTGACAGTGCCCCTCAAACTAGGGAGGGTCCAATGAGGCTTCTCATAGGAGGCAACATAAGATGTGTTCTGAAAGTCAAATAAGAATAAGCCAGACAGAGGACCTGAAAAGGGCATTGTAGGCAGGGCAGTGGTGGCCTGAAGCAGTCGGAGCCCCAGGGGCATGTGATCCTGTGTTGGTGGCTGGGAGCCAGGTCTCAAGAGGCTGGGGAGCCCTATGAAAGTGACTGGACTTTTACAAAAATCCCTCTGGTGGTTGTTCAGGAGGTGGATTGGAAGAGAATGAGAAAGGGGTTATATGTGATGCTGAGAGTTTAGAAGGAAATTAGGTGACTCCTGGAAGGCATCCCTGCCCTCCCTGTCTAATCAGATTCCCTCTTCCTCCCCTATTCTCCACCACATCCTGCTTGTTTCCTCCTCACTACTTACATTTATAATCTTAAATTAATGTGTTCACGTACTTGTTTATGGTTTTTCTCCTCCATTGTACTGTAAAACTTTCAGGGCAGGGGCAATGCTTCATTCACCAAAATAGTGTAAATTCCTACACCTAAAGAGTAGTAGGCACTTGTTGAACAAATAATGCCCAGAATAAGGTAGAAACTAAAGAGATGGGGAAGAGAAGAAAGGGCATATTTGAGAATCAAGATGCAGAAAAAGACAGAACTTGGTGATTGATTGAGAAAGCTGTGCTGGATGAGGGTTGGGGGTTAGGGAGAGAAAGATGGAAACTTCCAGGGACCTGACTTGAGAGAGGTCAAAACCCAGCTGGTGGTTGTAGGGTGAGTGTGGGTGAGGTGAGGTGAGGTGAGGTGAGGTGAGGTGAGGTGAGGTGAGGTG
>NC_064816.1:96579441-96603781 GCF_023721935.1 Panthera uncia | reverse complement strand
TGAGGTGAGGTGAGGTGAGGTGAGGTGAGGTGAGGTGAGGTGAGGTGGAGTGGGTGGAAAGGGGCGGGGTGAGTGAGAAACAGAGAATGAGTTCTCATCAAAGAAGTACTGGAACCTGAACTCATCCCACAGGTGTGAGTCTCTTGCCTTCCTGCTTTCGCAGTGGTTCTTGATCTTTGCTACACCTTAGAATCACCTGGAAAATCCCCATACCTGGGACCCTACCTAGACAGATGGAATCTGAGGATAGGGGCTGAGCGTGAGTCTTTTAAAGCTTTTAATGTCCTGATCTTCAGTTAAGACCTTTTTCCTAAGATGAACAATTCCCTTCCTGCCCCTTCATTTCATTCAGCCAGCCGCTCACTGCTGCCTGTCCTGTTCCAAGAGGCATCAGCTGGCTTCCATTCTTCCTCTTGACCAGGATTGGGTCCTGGCACTGAACCCCACCCCCACCCCACCCACCCCACCCCCATCCCCACATATCTTGGCCTCACATTTTCCTCTGCCTGGCATGTGTGTCTCTGTAGCCAATATTTGCATTTGTAAAGGACTGCACTTAATGCTTAATGGTGTGTTTTGCTTAGTAAGTGTACAGGATATGAATTACTTAAGTTTTCCTATTTCCTTTTGAACCTTGGCAAATGTCCAGATGATTTTCTCTTGCCCTTATACATTTTCTTCAAACATTTCACAATTTGAACCCATTCGGGTAAATCCAATGACTCAATACCCAATTTCTAATTTCTTGCCAATAAGCAAGGTGCATTTTTCTGGTTGGTAGTGTGGCAAGGGGGAGTCACGGCACGTTGTACACTGAAACAAAATTGGGCTGCAGTTATATTCTGGGGTGATCCCTGGTGATTTATATTATGGACATTACTACCAGTTTCTGTGGTTATCAAGACCCCAATTACACTACTGGGTATAATAAGACTCAGAAGTGCTAAGAAACTACTGACTGAAGCTTGGCTGTTATCAATTAATATGTTAAAAATCAATAGATTTTTTTTCCTTCAGAATTTGCAGGTGATTTAAGCATAGAAACTGCTTGCATCCTATGTTCCTTATTTGGTTTATGTACATACTCTTTGGTTCTGAAGACAAGTTTTGAACTTTTAGACTTTGATTTTGTGAAAAAGCTTCTTGGTATGCTGCTGAAAGGGAGAAGGCTCTTTTCCAGTGTAAGCCTAATGAGGGAGCAGAGAAAGGGTCTTCCCAGGGCATGGAGCCTCATGTCCCAAGCCAGGAGGGCTTGGTTTGGTCGACGACCTGCAAGTGGTTAGATGACTGGCTTGTAGCTGGGTGGGTCTAGGTGAAGGACTGGGTTGAAGGGGTGGGAGGGCAGGGGCCAGATTATGGAGGTTTATACACTTGTACGTGACCCCCGCCCAATCTGTAGGCTCCTTCCTCCACTGCGTCCTGCACATCATTCTTCCCAAAGTAGAGATTTGATCATTTGGTTCTCACTTAAAATAAAACAAAGACTTCACTAGTTCCAGGTTGCCCAATAAATAAAGACTGAATTCTTTAGACTCTTTAAGTCTAGTTTTGAGATCTTTCTCCTGCTTCTTTTTTATATCAACCTTATTCTTTGGTCAGTTTTGTCTTTTTCCGAATGTTCCTTACTCTACCCACCTTCTACGCCTTTGCTTTTTAATACACTGCTTGTTTATAGAATGCCCATTCTCCACCTCCACCTAGGGAGGCTGGCCCATCTATGAGGGTCTAACTGAAATGCGATTTCCTTCATCCACTTGTGCTGTCATTCCATGTAGCAGTGACTTTTATCTATACTTGGCTAGAGTATAATTTATTATATATAACTTATTTATTATATTATATTTATTATTATTTACTTTATTACTTATTATATATAATTTATAATTTAAAAAGTTTAATTTTTTAAAACTTTAATTGACGTATAATTTGTATCTACTTCCTTTCATACTTAGCATACTTACCTGTAAATATAAATGTAAAGGGACACCTGGGTGACTCAGTCAGTTAAGCCTCCGACTCTTGATTTCAGCTCAGGTCATGCTCTTACGGTTGTGAGATAGAGCCCTGCAAAGAGTTCTGCACTGGGCATGGAGCCTGCTTAAGACTCTCTCTCCCCACCCCTCTCTCTCTCTCCCCCTCCCCAAATTGCTCTCTCTCTTTCTCTCTCCCTCTCAAAAAAAAAAAAAAATATATATATATATGTATATATATATATATATATATATATATATATATATACATACAGACTGAAGAAGTTTTGCAACGTACAGGCTGAAGAAGTTTCACAAACGAAACACACTGTGTAACCAAGGATCAGAATATTATTAGCATGTTTCTCCCAACCTTACTCCTACCCCGGGGTAACTGCAATCCATACTTCAGAAGATACATTAATACTGAGCTTCATAAAAGTGGAATCATAACGTATGTACTTTTTGTATCTGGCTTCTTTCCCCTGCTATTATGTTGGTGAGATTTACCCATATTGTTCTATGTATTTGTGGATGGTTTACATATCTTAGCTCTATGGTGTTACATTGTGTGACTATAGCATGATCACGAACACTGATGCATTCTACCGCCATTTGCTCTTGGAACATTCTAGTAAATGTCTTTTGGTGAAAGTACGTTTGCATTTTTTGTTGCATATGTACGTGGGAGCGGAGTTTGGGGTCATAGGGTATGCATATGTAGATACTACCAAACCGTTGTCCCCAGTGATTGTACCTATTTATCAACCACCATTGATACTCAAGAGTTCCAGTTGCCCTACCTCCTCACTATAACTTGGGATCTTCCATCCCGTTGTTGCATTGAGCAACCCCCCCCCACCCCCCCACCAAGCATCTGTCACAGAGTTCCCATTCAAGCCTATGCAGAGACCCTGACCAATGTATAAAGTAGGCCAATTCTTCTCCCCAACTTTTCTGTCACGTGACATATTTCTTTCTTTTTGTTCTAAACACACTAGTTGAGAAATAAAATGTTTTCCCTATTCTAAAAAATTAAGAGGGCCTAGGGAACCTTCTGAGATGTTGGAAATGTTCTAATCTCTTATCAGTGTGATGGTTACATGGGCATATATATGTGCATAAATTTAAAAATAATTAAGAGAGAATCAACAAATTGGTGAGTCTGACTCCAGTCCTATCCTAACAATCAATGAGACTTATGTGAGTACATATTCAGAGTAGATTCTTGCCAGGCTGGGGACTAGATTAGTGAATTGGATATAACCCAACCTGGAGGTTCTCAGAGAAGCAAATTTACTGCTTGCAACATGGAACCTGTTTTTTTCTGCCTTCATCATCACTCTAGGTTTACCTGATGGGAAAGAAGCCTTCCTAGGAGGAGAGAAATTAGTGTGCATTTCTTTCAATAGCAAGGCTATGAATGAAGGGGTGATTTTGGTAAGCCTTCTTCAATTTTCTTCAAATATCATGCTAGTGCCATATTTATTCCATTGTTATTTGTACTGGGCACTCTGAGGCCTAGAGTTTAGGAATGAAATAAAGATACAACAGATCTAGGAAGTCTTTTAAAAATGATAGTGTCAATGTTACTGTTTGTGCCAAAGCAATACTGCCACCTATTGGTGGAAAGAGAACTTTATCTTAATGTTTAATCTGCAAGTGGTAATGAAGGGGAGTTCCAGGCAATTAACCATGGACAAAAATAAAACTAATGTTAATTCAACATTTTCACCCTGCTCTCTCCCACAACCTCACCCCAGAAATAAAGCTCACAGGATTCTTAAAAGTATGCCACAATATCAAATACATGATAGGGCATTATAAGTCCCTCCAGAAGGCTGGAATCACTGCCCTCGTTTTCTTGAGAGAAACTTGTTTCATTGTTGTTTGTTTGGTTTTTTTTAATTTAATGTTTATTTATTTTTGACAGAGATAGAGAGACAGAGTGAGAGCAGGGGAGGGGCAGAGAGAGAGGGAGACACAGAATCCAAAGCAGGCTCCGAAGCAGGCTCCAGGCTCTGAGCTGTCAGCACAGAGCCCGAGGTCAGGCTCTAACTCACAAACCCTGAGATCATGACCTGAGCCGAAGTCCGACGCTTAACCAACTGAACCACCCAGGCGCCCCAGAAACTTGTTTCATTGTTAACTATCATTCCACATCACAAGATTTGAAGATCGAATAACTACTTTTTCTGTTCTGTACAGTAGTAAATTCTCCTACTATATCTCACACTTATTAGAAGATATGTGTTCTCACTCTGCTTTCCTTAATGATATATTTATTTGGCAAATCCTACTTTATTCATTGACTTCCATTTATTAAGTTTTGCCATTTTATATTGCTGGACATAATAAAGTTTTACTGGAGCATGAAAACAAATGCTTATTAACAATCATAAGAGGAAATTACATTTTTTTCTGATACATTCTAAAATGTTAACAGCCATGCTAATTATGTACCAAAGATACCATAAAATAAAATAACACAGTAAAAAGTGTTCTGTAGATGTCGAAAATTTGGCAATTTAATTTTAAGTGAATCTTTCTCTTATTTATTTGTGCATATATTAATTTTCCAAACATTTATAAGGAAATGATTAAATGCCTACCCTCTGTTAGAGGCTGGAAATACAGAGATAATGAAACACAGTCCCTGCCCACTGAAAGGCCATACTCTAGGAGGGTAAGAGACACATAAAGACAGATAATTATAATATTGTGTAGAAAGTGTAGTTATCAAAATATTATAAAGGCATAGAGAAAGGGACCCCAATCCTTCCATGGAATCATAGAAGGGAGGGCAGGCTTCATGGGGTGGGGGGAGGCAGAGTCTTAAATTATAAATAGGTGTTGGTTTGGCAAAAGGTAGGGGTTGAGGATAATGGAGGGCTGATGTGGATTTTGATGTGGGATTTCCAGGTGGAGAAGTCCCGCAGGTATTGGAAATGAGAGTCAGAAGCAGGGGCATAGGTTAGAGAGTGAGATATAAATTTGAGATTTCAGCTAGAGAGACTATGTAGCAAGAAAAAACCCCATGGGCTGGGGATGAACTCCTGGGAAGGCAGAAGCAGTTTGTCTCACAGAGCTAAATCCTTTGCTGTCTCTAACAGCAAAAATCAGAGATTCTCCAAGAGAACCAGGGAACTTCCATCATAGACTTGGAATCCATAGCTTGTAGGACAAGTTGGCCAAAAGTTTTGTTTTCTTTGATTCATCGTGGTTTATAATATTTTTTAAAATAGTTGCCAACATTTTAAAGTTAAGAGATGTTGCATAAAATCTGTGTTTCTAGCCTCCCTTGAAACATTGGAAAAGTTTCTTATTATGGGACCCACAATAGCGCATGGGGCTGCTCTTTTGCTATGGGGACAGGTCTCCAGGTCCCCACATACTCATATCTCAGTGAGGCCTTCTTCATTCATTGACATGGTCTGCCTAGCTCCTCTGGGCATTCGAATTTGGAAACTTTCTGTAGAATTTCAAGAAGGGTGTAATTGACAAATGTCCAGTGTGGCAGAGGAATGCATAAAGAATGAGAGGAGTATGTGGGTGGCTCAGTAGGTTAAGCTTCGACTCTTGCTTTCTGCAAGAGGTCATGATCTCATGGTCTTCGGATCAAGCCCCACATTAGGCTCTGCGCTCCACGCTCTGGGCTCCTGACTCCACAGAGCCTGCTTGGGATTCTCTCTTTCTGACCCTCCTTTGCTTGTTCTCCCTCTTTCTCTCTCTCAATATAAATAAACTCTTAAAAAAAAAAAAAAAAGAAGAAGAAGAAGAATGAAAAAGTCTCCCCTGCCTTTGAATTAGGAGAATTAGGAAATGAGGAGTCATCTGAGTGACCCGAGTAAGGAAAGATTAAGAAGACGGTAAGGCACAGAAATAAGATCACAATGGCTGTGGATTAAGGAGTGGTGAGGAAGCAAAAGGGTGGTGAATGTGGAGGGGCGAACAATTCTTCCTGTAAAGGGCAATAGAGCAGATATTTTTTTTTTCCCCATGGGCAGTATGATCTCTATCACAACTTAACTACTCTGCTGTCGTAGGACAAAAGCAGCTGTAGACAATACATAAACATATGAGCGTGGTTATATTCCAGGCAAATTTTATTCAGGAATGTAGGCTTCCTGTGGGCCAAAGTTCACCAAATCCCCGAGGGTATATGCTGGGTCCAAGCATGTTAGGAATGTTAGACGGAGAGGAACTTGAGCAGGTCCGTAGGCACAACAGCAGGAGCCAGCGGAGAGGGGAATGTTGAAAGTAAAGACAAACAAGAAAAGACGGATGAAGCCACTTCCAGGGGGCGCAGGTAGGAGCTGGGGCAAGGCCCTCAGGGCTGGTGGAGAGAGGGGGAGACCTTGCCCACTGAGACGCGGGCAGAGCTGGAGAGCAAGTCTGAAGTGTGCACAGGTGAGATGAGGTAGGACATCGACCATGCTGCTGCTGCTGCCAGTTTTGTGGATAAAGGCAGAAGTGAAGCAATCAACTGAGAGCCGCTGAGAAGATGGGATGGAGAAGCTTGTCAAAAACAAACAGGCTGATAAACGGTGCTCAGGGCTCGGCAGAGGGCGGAAACCGCAAGCGATTCTATAGTCACTGTGTACCCTTGTGCACAGGCTGGAGCAGTGCCAGAGTATAGCACCAGAGAAGGGCAGCTGGTAGCACTGATCACGGGTGTTGCTTTTCCTGGAAAGACGGTAATTTAGAGCAACGGGGCCGAGTGGTGGAGAGGAGAGGCTGAGAGGGTCCCGCTAACCTGCAAGGAAGGAACTGTCAAGGATTAGAGAGTTTGGGAGAACAAATACTGTGGGTATGAAGGTAGAAAAAGCAGACAGGGTGGGAGGCGACCTGCACATGGACAGTTGGAGTTTAGAATTTCTGTGTTGGGGCATTTCTAGGATGTTCAGATCCAGGATAAGATCTGGGGACTTCAGGGGACCAAAGTGCAATGCAGCAAAGGAGATTCAGGAAATGGGAAGCCAAACTGCTCACTGGCTGTCTTCATAGGGGTTGAAATCTCTCAGGTTTTGGAGTGGAGGGGATTTTTCTCAATGACAGGGCATGGCCCAGAGGCGGTAGATGAGGGCAATGAAGAGGAGGGGGAGGATGCAGGTCTGGACCGTGTGAGCATTGACAAGAAAGGCAGGCGCAGTAGCTCTCCTTCCAGGCTTGCAGACGCCTGCCTGCTAGTCCTGCTGAGCAAGTGCCTCTGTTGCCAAGGAGACCCGTTCGTCTCTGCCTCCACAGACAAGGCAGGCTGGGGCCTGTTGTTTAAGATACTGAGGAGGAGTTGCTGTGTAGGCTAACCCTCTCCTTAATCCACGCAAGCCCGGCCTTGAGCTTCCACTTGCTCTTCTGGGAGAGTCCCGTCAGTGGAGAATATATGGGCCTTCTCTGCCTGCCTGCTTCTCTTTGCCCATCTCATTCTGTTCAAGTTGTAGCTCCAGCCAATAATGGATTTCCTATTCCTTCTCTCTTCCACCAGCAAGTAGACAGGCGATCACATCTGTCCAAATGTGTCCTTGGAGAAGAGTCTAAATGACAGTGCTGCACCCTGTGGGGGCTGTGGGAATTGGGCTGTGGCAGAATCCACTTGGAATCTCTGTTAGGGATGGTGCAAGTAGTGAACAGTTAGTGACCACTCTTCTCCCAGTGCCGTCCTGAGACAGGCCTCGGACTGGACTGTCCGGGTGGGGGATTCTGAGGAGTGTGGTAAGAGAGCTAGAACACTGGGCCTAATACAAGAAGACAAATATGTGTGGCTTATTTAAACTACCCATAGTGGGGCACCTGGGTGGCTCATTTGGTTAAGCGTCTGACTTCGGCTCAGGTCATGATCTCACGGTTCTCGAGTTGAAGTCCCGAGTCAGGCTCTGTGCTGGCGGCTCAGACCCTGGAGCCTGCTTTGGAATCTGTGACTCCCTCTCTCTCTCTGCCCCTCCCCTGCTAATGCTCTGTCTCTGTCTCTCAAAAAATAAATAAATGTTAAAGAAAAAAATTTTTTCAATTAATTAATTAAATAAATAAATAAAATAAAAATTAAAAAAACTACACATAGTATAATTTTCATTATACTATGTTGTTTCATTTGTTAACAACTCTGCTCAACTTAATAAACCCTCCCTTTTCTCCCAGAAACTGAAGATTTGCCTTTGGTACCAAGTATGAGCTGGCCCTTATGTCCAGAGAGAGGGCAAACAGCACACAGGAGTAAGGCGGAAGATGCCAGCACTCAGGGTGAGACGATGCCCTTATCTCTGAAGCCTTAGAAACAGAAGCTGAGTTGGCACAATTCCTCAGCTGTTGAGGCTGGAAGGGGAGCATTCTCACCAGCTCTTTAAAGAACAGCTAATGAAGGAGACCTGCATGCCCCTGGTCTCCCTGTGCTTATCTTAGGCATGAGTCACACCTAAAGGCTGGCATTTGTCCTGTCAATTAAGAGCTAAGACCCATGTCTCTCCAGACTAGCATCTCTACAAACAGCCAGTGCCTGGGCAAGTGACCAGCAGGTGGGAGGGTCCACCTAAAGAATGCCAATTCTTTTCTTTTTAAAAATTTTTTTTTTACGTTTATTTATTTTTGAGAGACAGAGAGAGGCAGAGCACAAGTGGGGGAGGAGCAGAGAGAAAATGAGACACAGAATCCGAAGCAAGCTCCAGGCTCTGAACTGGCAGCACAGAGCCCAACACGGGGCTCAAACTCACAAACCATGAGATCGTGACCTGAGTTGGAGTCAGACACTTAACTGGCTGAGCCACCCAGGTGCCCCGGGAATGCCAATTCTTAACTTTGTGGGGTCAGGGCGAATCGGCCCACATCCTGAGGGGATTGGCAGCTTTCAGTGTTCAGTGAAAATAGGGAGTGAGGAAAACATTCAACCCTAGTTCTCACTTTAGATGGAAGATCAATCCTTATGGTATTAATATTTTGGAATTTTTTGGTTTTTTTAAGAACTCTGAAACCTATCCACCCAATATAGCTCATTTTTTCTTGCAGGGTAACTTTAAATATGTCATTTAAGTCAATCTGCATTCATCTAGAAATATATATACATATATATATTATATACATATATATACATATACATGTATATATATATATAATATATATACACATATATATATTATGGTATACTCAGACAAGAGAATAGAATACAAAGCTAAGAAACTGTTTCATTGTCATTTAGTAATGTCTATTCTCTGCAATATGGGGGAAAAACGGTACCAGTTTGGTTTTCAACCCAAAGCAATGATTTGAAAATTTTACATAGGTATCACCTGGAGCATTTAAAAAGTTATTTTTTAAAACATGCTTATTTATTTATTTTAAGAGAGAGAGAGAGAGAGAGAGAGAGAGCAAGCATGGGTTAGGGAGGGGCAGAGAAAGAATCCCAAGCAGCCTCTGAGCTGTCAGTGCAATGCCCAGCTCAGAGCTTAAACCCACATACCGTGAGGTCATGACCTGATCCAAAATCAAGAGTTGGATGCTTCATTGACTGAGCCACCCAGGTGCCTCTGGAGTCTTTAAAAAATTCTAATACCCACACCACACCACAGACCAGTCACATTAGGATCCATGGGAGTGGGAACCAGGAGTCAATGGTTTTAGATTTCCCCAAGTGATTTCCAGGAACAGCCAAGACAGAGAACCACTGAAGAGTGTCATTTACCCAAGTGATGACAGGTATCTCTATTAATTCAATTCGTGGTGTATTCACTGCCATTTTCACTTAGCACTCTGAGGGGTGATGTGATTATCCTGAGGGTATTTCTGGAGTCTAATAAAATCATAATCATTTAGGGAGCAAGTAGAAACAAGAGCCAGGTGGGAAGCAGAGGTTTTGTGAACCAGAGGGGACATTTCGTGTCATGAAACCTGAAGGAGCCCAAAGCATCCATCTATCAAAGTCAGAGGAGCTGAACCCTGAGTCTGAAAAGCCCAAGCATGGCAGCAGAAGTAGCGGATATGCATATGAGTGAGGCATGCACCAAGGAAATTTCCTGGAATAATTTTCCCTGCAACTGGATCTTACAGGCAAAATGTAGTAGGATATTTGTGTGGGCCCACTCTGTTTAAAGAGATAGGAACACAGTTTACAGATCCCTATTTCTTTAAGTCTCTACGGTGATGATTCTTCGAATGAATTTTTTTTTTCTAGCTGGGAAATTCCTTTTATTATCATTTTGTCAAGGAAATAAACCACATTCTTTTGTCAGATACATTTTGAGAGTCTTTTCTGTGCTGGGTACACCATCAGTTGCTAGGGACACAACGATTAAATAGAAAGCAGTGTATGTCTGTGAGCATCCATTACCTAGGTGGGGAAATGGATACATACATTAAGACCTTGTTAATAAAATGTGGCAGAAAACAATGCTACATTTGGACACAATTCTGTGAGTCTAATGTTAACCCTAATGACATTAACCCTCATTGACTTCATTTTCCTTCTTCCATTGCCATATTCCAGACTTTTGTTTTTTGTTTTTTGTTTTGTTTTGTTTTGCATATAATGCAAATTAATACTCTATTGGTTTGTCCTGTTCTTGTCATTTGGGAGATGTATAGAGTGAGCTATAGGAAAGCAATGAAACGACCTCCAAACTCACACAGCTGTGATCAACTAGAGAGCATTTTCTCAAAGCCCTGTCATGGACTTCCTAGTTGGCTTGTCCTTTTACCTCTTATTTGATCATTAAATTGCTTAACTTCCTTCGGGGGACTGGTGGTTTCCTGTCGACCTGTCATAATAGCAAAATATGTGACTGCATTCCTGAAAAATTCAGATCCTATCTGATGTTTAAAAGACTTATGTTTTCTACATTTATAGTCAAGGTCACCTGCTCTCAATTCTGTGAACTTAGTTCTCTGACAAAGTTCTTATACAATGTTTACTAAATAAATCACCCAGTCTCCACGACTGTTCAAAGCCCTCTCTAATGGTGGGCATATACCTTTGCCAAGTACTAACCCACGAATATGGTCCCATCTTGTTCAACAGCCCATCCCCCTAAGTTGTGTTTACTAAATAAGAAAAGTTCTGTAACACGCTTTGCGCAGCACATGGGAAACTCTCAAAAAAATGAGTTAACGTGATACAGTATTCTGAAAAAGTTTAAGAGAAGTTCAATTATGAACAAGTTTGAGGATGTGAAAGGGAGAGGAGTTGTCTTTAGAAACCACAAGGGGTGCAAGCAACAAGGAGGTAGATGTCTTAGCAGTGGGGGAGGGCAGGCAGTTTGAGATCCTAAAGGTAAGAGCAGGGGGCAACTTATCTGGAGTCTGGTAAGTGTCACTACAGCCGCTGCAATTCTTTACAGAAGTTAACATAGGCCAAATTGCTACTGTTAGGAAATTCTTTCCTTCTTTCTTTCTTTCTTTCTTTCTTTCTTTCTTTCTTTTTTTAAGTTTTGTTTATTTATTTTGAGAGAGAGGGAGAGAGCGAACACAAACCAGGGACGGGCAGAGAGAGAGAATCCCAAGCAGGCTCTGTGCCATCAGTGCAGGATCTGATGTGGGGCTTGAACCTACGAACTGTGAGATCATGACCTGAGCTGAAATCGAGAGCTGGACACCTAACCAACTGAGCCATCCAGGCCCACAAAGCTGTTTCTTTTCAAATCTTTCTAAGTTTTCAGGGATGCTGCCTATTTCTGTCACACGAGAATGGGTGGGGATGGGGGGTAGAGAATACCTGCTTTACCTACTTATATCTTGGGTCCCAGTGGTTATGTTTTAGTCTTATGTTTTGTTACCTCTTTTTTCATGGATCATGATCCCTAATCTTTTACGTATCCTTTGTCTCTCCCCTCAACAAATTTATTTGCAGTTTCCATGTGAATTCTTTGGCCTCTTCCCTTTTTCTCATTTCTCTGACCCCTCCTTGTCCGTGACCTCATCGTCTCTGCTGGATTATTGCACAGTCTCTCACTGAGATTTCCTCAGCCACTGCTGCGGAGGATCTAAGCTGAACTGTAACGTGCTTACTAGAACTGTACTTTATATAAGAAATTCTAACTGTTGCTTTTATAATCATCCAGCAAGACTGAAGCAGAGAGAAAATGAAAGCAGGTGAAATGGGAATGATCTGAGCAGAAGGGAAAAGATACTAAGACATAAAGGGACACGGATGCTCAAAATCAGCATGACAAACAATGTAGTCTGGTAGGTCAGTGATATTTACCAAATGCACCAAAGGCTTAAAGAGGTGGCAGATTTGCTAAACAATTACAGGGAGGCCAGACAGGCTCTGGGAGCCAGAAGGCTAAATTAGATTATCAAACATAAGGCACCAAGTAAGCGAGCTGCTTGGGCACAGCATTTGGAATACGTAAACTGTAATAGTTATTCCTCCCAGGCTTCTACCTTAGGGGTAGAGTCAAGATTAAATGAACACAATAGTTTAAACACAAACATTCTTGTTTACATGACTCACAAAGGTAAGAGGATTTATTTCTAGGGTGGCTCAGCTGCCTGGTCCCTCCTGATTGTATCTATGTACTACTTGTAAGTTAGGCAGCAGACTCAACGTTAACTAGAACCACCTTCCACTCCGTCTCTAACGATAGAAATATCAGAATTATCCTTAACCTCCAAGAAAGACCTTGGAAAGACCTAGGCAGAAAGGCTATGCTGCTCCCTTCCCTCTTCTCTTTTTACTTAGCACGTGTACCAGTCCGGCCACCCTGCAGTCCACTCCACATGGCTACCAGTTATGCTAACAACCACCACGTCTGATCATGTCACCTCCTGCTTAAAAACCTGGGCAGACCTTCAGAGTGAGGTGCAGGGCTCTCAGTTTGCTCCCTGGAACCTCTTAGAGTCAGGCCCCGTTGCATCAGCCTCCACCACTGATCTCCACAAACCCCAGCACTAGCAGATGCATTTTCCAGAGCCCCACAGGACTTTCCAATGCTATAGTGTCCTTGTTCGTGCCTGGAACGTCCCTTTTTTCTATGTCTGACTAGAAAACTGGTATTTACTGAGTGGCAGTGCAGTTCTTCCCAAGAGTGGCTGGTCATGGCAGTCATCTGGAAGTTGCTTTCTTTTTTTTTTTTTCCATGTTTATTTATTTTTGAGAGAGAGAGAAAGAGAGAGACAGATAGAGCACAAGCGGGGGGAGGGGCAGAGAGAGAGGAAGACACATAATCAGAAGCAGGCTCCACATTCTCAGTGCAGAGCCTGACACAGGGTTGGAACCCACGAACCTCAAGATCATGACCCGAGCCGAAGTTGGATGCTTAACCGACTGAGCCACCCAGGCGCCCCTGAAAGTTGCATTTTTTAAAAAAAATTTTAATGTTTTTATTTATTTTTGAAGGAGAGAGAGAGACAGAGCATGAATGGGGGAGGAACAGAGAGAAAGAGAGACACAGAATTCAAAGCAGGCTCCAGGCTCCAAGCTGTCAGCATAGAGCTGGTGCGTGGCTCAAATCCATGAACCTGAGCCGAAGTCGGACGCTTAACCGACTGAGCCACACAGGCGCCCCTGGAAGTTACTTTTAAAAGACACACACACACACACATACACACACACACACACACTCCAGATCACTGGGCCATGCTGGAGAGTTGTGGATTCCTAATACTGTATATGGAAGCATATTTGAGAGTCATTTCTAAGGATAAGAACCACCAAAGTATATAACATTAATACTTAGAGGCTTTTGATTTGAAGACACACTTTTTGCCTCACCTAAAATTGATTAAGTATTCACATTTTTGAGTGACAAAAGCTAAGAAGAGTAAAAAAAATACATATTTATAAGTAGTTCTGTAGGCATTGAAATCTTCCCTATTTTACCCCAAGTCCTGTGAGTTTAGAATGGTGGGAGACCTCTGTGGGGGAAGGAAAGCATCTGACCCTGGTCCTCACATCAGGAGAAATGGGCAGAGCAATCCCATGGCTACCTGATCTTGGGAGCAGAGTGCTGAATTCCGTTTCTCAGCTCATGGTACAATGTCACTGTATGTCCATGCAAGGCCCTTCTCTTGTTTTATTGGTTTATTAATAGGAACCCTGCCTATTGATCACTTTCCTGTTTATTCCAAATTTCCCTGTATGTAGTCATTCTACGACATCTAATGTCTGTGTGTGTGCATTCTTGCATAATGGGTATTTTTTGTGTGCAAAAGTTTTGGTTTATGTAAACTTATGCAAATATTGTTAAGTCATCTATCTCATCTAGGTTCTTATGCCTGGTGTGCCATTTTGGAAAGAATGGGAAGCCTCAGAACCCTGTAATGGACATTTGTTACATTTTTAATGAAATACCTACTCTGTGTGACTGTAATAAAGGAGGGAATTGTGGCTGAGAGCTCTGGCCCTGGGTTCTGAATTCCAGGGCTCAAATTCTAGCTCCTCTACTTATTAGCTTCCTGGTCTTAGATAGGTTATTTAACTTCTCTTTTCGTTTAATGATCTGTAAAGCAGGGATACTTCAGCATTTATCTCAGAGGTTGTTACAAGGATTAAATGTGATAAGCACATCTGGGCTGTTCCTGTTTTGGAGAAAAATCATACGACAGATGGTACTGCAAACTGCTTATACCTTCCATGTTCTTCTGGATCCTCGGTGATGCTCAGTGTCCCCCTTGGTTGTAGCTAGTTTAGTCCTTTTCAGCACTTCCTCGCTATATTTCCCAGATTCTCAAATTGCTTCATCCCCAGGAGGATCACTTTCAGCAGATGACCTTGGCTTTTCATTTTTAAAGAGCTTAGAGATCATGAGATATGATATTTGATGCATTTTTCTTCTTCCAAGGAAAGAACCTGTGCTCACTTCATGTTCTCTTGTTCTAGAGAAGTAGAAATTCTATCTGTTCAAGTTTGGGTCCTCCATCTGCATTAGAGAGTCAAGATCCCTGCCCTTGGGGAAAATAACATGCCAAAAGGGGCATATGCCAATAAACAAATAGACAACCCATCTAGAAAATGTTTTTAAACTGGCCAGAAATGCTTTGAGGCTAACACAGTAGGGAGACTATTTGTGTGGAAAGGGAAAGCCTTTCTGAGGAGGTAACATCAAAGCTGAAATAGGCTGTCATGTGAAGATCAAAGAGCCACAAAGTCTAGATGGAGAGAACAATCTGCAAAAATATTTGGTGGGAAGGAGCTTAATCTGGGTGAGGAACAGAAGGTGGGCCAGTGATGCTGAAGTCCAGTAAGCAAGGGGGAACATAGTGGGTGATAAGGCCAGAGCAGCGCCATCCAGTAGAACTTTCTGTGATGACATCAATATTCTACCTCTGTGCTCTACACTATGTTAACCACTAGCCACATGTGCTATTTAAGTTCTATAAATTAAATAAAATCTAAAATTCAGCTCTTCAATCACACTAGCCACATGTGGCTCCATGAATATAAATATAAATATTTTTTTAAGTATGTATTTTATAACTATCACTAGCATTTCAAAGACTCAAGAGCCACATGTGGCTCGTGGCTATCTGTCAGTACCGGGTCAGAGGAGAAGCAAAGACAGCTCAGGGGGGTCTTTGCCCACTAAGGTAAGTAGTTTGGATTGTTTGCTGAGTGTGGTGAGAAGCCACTGGAGAGTTAGGAGCAAGAGACTATGGTGAGTGATTTACGTGTGAAAAGATCTCAGGCTGCTGTGAAGAGGGCAGAGTGGAAAGGCAATCTGGAGAGGCAAGAGAGATAGCAGGGAGACCAGTTATAGCCCTTGCAGTTGCCTGGGAGGGAGATAAAGATAGCAGGAGAAGGGTAGATGAGGATGTTGGAGTAGGGTAGCAGCAGGGAAGCAGAGAAGTGAATGGATTCCAGATTTATTTGGGGGATAGGTCCAACAGAAGTAACCAAAGACTTAGACATGAGATGTGAAGGAAAGAAAGGAACCAAGGATGATGCCTACATCCTTTTTGATTTGAACAAACTTATTCCATTCCAAAGGCTATTAATTAGGCTTTCCCCATTTTTAAGGTGGATTACATTCCCTTTCTCTCTTCCAATTATGGATTCATTTTAATGACCAAACTTAGAGCATTTAAGATTGCTTGATGCTACTGGCGGGTTCTGCCTCTAACTTCACCGGCTCCATCGACGTTGCTGTTTCCAGGTCACCCCTGACTTTCTTAGTGCCAAATAAAATGGCTAAGACTTTGTCCCAGCCCTGCAACACGTGCAGTTGTCTGTCTACTCCCTCCACCCACTCTCTCTTGAGCCTCTTCCTGCCTCTCAACCTGTACCTTTGATGGGATTTTGTAGTGATGGTGGGGTTTGGAGCTGATAACTTTGAAGACAGGTCTATCTTAATTAAACCAGCAAACTAAAATCAGCTTAAACACAGAATACATTCCACTTGCATCTACTTAAGACAATCTGTTCTCCATTATAAACTTTTACCTGGGAGACCAGTAGGGAAATCTCAAGTGGGCGGTCCAAGTGGGTGGTCTTCACTCCTTGACATCGAAAGTGGGTGGAGCCAGTGATGCCTGAGACACCAAGGAAGGTATAGGAACCAGTTTGTAGGCTATACCCAAGATGGTGTAGAAATAGTAGGAGGCAGAAGAGGCGAGATGCTCCCAACAGGTAGAGAAAGAGGGTTTGTGGTTCTAAACCTTGTCAGCTGGAACAGATGAGCAGACGCCTTTTTTTTTTTTTCCAAAGTGGAAATATACAGTCCATGTCAGGCAGGAGAAGGCAGGGAATTTCCCTGAAACAAAGGGAGTTATAGCAGCTGCTCTGCTTGGGAATATTCCTTAAAGTCCCCAGGATGTGGACTAACCACAGTTGGCTCCAATTATAGCCATTAACCCCCCCGGAAATGAATGAGGGAAAAGTCCCCACTATTAGGAACAGCAAGAGAGAAAGAATCAATGTCCCCTTTTTCAGGCATGGCCTGTGCTTCCTCCAGCAATTTGGGTTTATTTGGAGGAGGCCTATTTAGATAATAAGAGGCCCCTTAGGTCTAGGTACTGATTTAGAGTCATAAAGGCCTGAACCTAGGGTACCTTTGTCTATTTGCCCTGTTTTCTGCAGAAGAGATCTAACTGCCAGATCCTATTGAAGCTATGCAGTGTTACAGAAGATCAGTCCTTTCCCAAATTTTGCAATTCGAATTCTTTCCAGTGGGTTAACAAAGCATCCCGAGAGAGTACTTGGGGACTGAAGAGAGAAAGTCCATTACCAAGAAAATCCCCCACACCCTGACTGCTGGGTGGCATCCCTTGCACAGGATATATCAAGGGTTCCTGAGGTGTCAAAGTGACCCAAGGCATCCTTGGAAACAAATTGCTCTGATCACTGCTGCCATTAAAGGCCCCTGTAGAAGGGAGGCTGGCCCTCCCCCCCCCACCTTCTGCATTGCGTTCTAGACTACAGTGGGTGCTGACTTATGGACCAAGTTTGCCTTGCTGAGAAGGCCTTGCTGTGCTGCGCCATTGGCCGCCATGCTGCCGTTTTTAACCCATGTAAAACACTGGAAAAGTTTTGCAAAACTACCCAATTCTTTAGTTGAGGACAATGATGGAAAACAGTAAAGTTAGAAATCCCATCATGATCTAAGCAACATTCCAACACATGTAGTCCTTAGAGCCAACTTCCTAGGAAACAGTCCTTGGTTGTTGTTGTTGTTGTTATGTTTATTTATTTTTGAGAGAGAGAGAGAAAGACAGAGGGTGAGTGGAGGAGGGGCAGAGAGAGATGGAGACACAGAAACCAAAGCAGGCTCCAGGCTCTGAGCTATCAGCCCAGAGCCCGATGCAGGACTCTGAACTCAAGGACTTTGAGATCATGACCTGAGCTGAAGTTGAACACTTAACTGACTGAGCCATGCAGGCTCCCCGCCCCCATTGGGTTTTAATTCAATCGGGTACTGGTTTCAGCTGGCTCCAAGAGGAGGTCTTCTGGCCAGAAGTGGCCAAACCAGAGATGTGAAGGGGATCACATTAGACCAATGAGGAGGATCCTCATACAGGAGTCTTAAGATTGGTAGTTGTCCTGGTGACTTAGGTGGCTGTCCAGTGCCCAAGATAGACAACTTTGTATAAGGACAGGAATAAAGAGAAGGCTTCAACTTTCTGGATCTTATTACTATTCTGGCCAGGGTACTAACTTCCAGCCAAAAGGCAGGCTTTCCCCTCCCTGTAGAGTAGTCATGGGCTAGAGGATTGCAGTCTGAGCAATTGACATGGAAATGTTCCAATAAGACCGTACTCCTTGAAAAGCCCTGAAATGAGAGTAAAGGAAGAAAAGAGAAAGCACTCATGAACTTTGCACTGCTTAGAGTCCAGATGAAAAGACTCAAAGCCCTGTATTTGGCCACCCAAATATGATGGGTTTTTTGAGTGATGTTGGGGTTTGGAGCTGACAGCTAAGCAAGAATTCTTGAGATGTCTGTTGGGCAAAAAAGGTGATTTTATGAAAGCACAGGGAAGGACCCGCGGGCAGAAAGAAATGCCAGGGAACCATGAGGAGAGACTAGTTATATACTTGGGAGTTGGGGGAGGTAAAGTTAAGGGACGTTTCCACTGGGATTTTCATATGCTAAAGAAGACTCACAGATTACTAGAGGCCTACCTATTGTTGAGCTAAGGTTAGTTTTCTCTCTAGCAAAGTATTAACATTAAGACAGTAGGGAGTTCCTGGAGAAATGTTTTACTCTGCCTGCCTTAAGTATTTGTCAATGGGCTGCAGGTTATAAGGAAATTTAATTTTATCTGCCATTTCCTTCTTGCTTTTGTTCCCCACGTCACTGTGGAGTGGGGGGGGGGGTGATCTTGGGGCTCCAGGAAACTGACTATATAGGTTTCTGGAGATTAGGCTATTGATAAAAGTGCTTTTTTCTTGTGATTTACTAAGATATTTGTATATGGATGGGAACTAATGTCCTGCATGACTGGATCTCTATCAGAGATTGTTTTCCCCTTCCCTTTGTTCTTCAGCCTCCAGGAGTATCCCAGGAAGGTCACACATATCCCACCCAGGGGAGGATATGTTCACCACCCGTCAGCTTCCCTCATCACCTTCTCCTCAGCCTCTGCCTGCTCCTGAGCTGCCCTCCCAGTGCTCAGTCTTGTTTCTTCGCTCTTGCACAACCTGGGTCATTAGATCCACCCTGCCATCTGCATTTCCCATCTCTATTCTGCGTCTCACAAACCTATAAAATAATAGCACCAGCTGTTTCTATAAGCCAGGGACTTTGCTAATTGAGTTAAAAACGTTATCTCATTTAATTCTTCCCTGACTCTGTGGGGGCAGGTGTGACTTTTCTAATTGTCAGATGAAGGAGTGAAGGTTCTGGAAGGTGTTAAGACCTGCCCAAGCTCAAAGAATTAGAAGTGGCAGGGCTTGGACTGAAATCCAGGCCCATGCAGCTCTGCAACTGTTTTTAAAGCCAGTGCTTACTGCTGTCTGGAGCCCCAGCTCAGACCTCACATTTCCAGATCTATACGTTGAGCCACCTTGTGAACAACACATGTGTGTAACTCACACATCTGAAAATGGGCATGAAGCAAACTTATTATCACCTACTCTTTACCTTCTGGGAACCCCACGAACAAACAAAAAGGAACAGACTAAAATATCTCCTCTCCTTGTATTCTTTATTTGGTTTCATGGTACAACCAATCCAGTTGCCCAAACTAGAAACGTCTTTGTCTTTTACTGTTTCTCTGCCTTCCTACATTTAGTTGATTTCCAAGTCCCTCAGGATATACTTCACAGGTGCTCTTCTGAAAAGGAAGTCCCATTCCTAGAGCCTGAAAGCCACACTTCAGCCTGCATTAGGATCACATGGCTGGCTTGTTTCTCCAGATCTCCGGACCCTGCATCCGATACCCAGAGTTTCTGATTCAGTGGGTTTGGGCTGGGTTCCGATATTCTGCATGTCTAAAAATGCTCCAGGAACCACGCTCAGAGAACCAGTGGTCTAGAGCAAGTCACGGATCTCAACCCACTAAGCACAGGGCAGGTGAGCTGGGATGTACAGAAGTGCCAAGTGCAGCAGAAGCACAGAGAAGGAGGGATTTGTTTGGCCTGGGAATGACAAGGAGGGCTTATTACAGGAGGAAAACACCAGTCAACCACCAAATGCCTGGGAATGAAAAACTGAGCCCGTTAGCCAATATCTCCATTACCCTGAGTCACATTTCTTTCCAGGCTCACAAATGCAGTGTTAACACGTCATCCCTCTCATGTCTCTTGCCCCATTCTCCAGCCTCTAGTCTAAATTAGAATCTGCCTAGCAGCATCAGAGTCCACTCCCCTTGCAAAAAATGATGAAATGACTAGCCTGCATTCAAATTGCCAAACAGGGCATGAAAGGGCAGAGAGAAAGCCAAGGAGAAAGCTGTGCCCAGCAGCTGTGGCTGCCTCTGTGTCTCCCGTCCTTCAGGACCTCACTCTGCTCCAGTAATTTGTAGAGTCCCATACATTTTGGACCCTGCCCTCCTAAGAGTTGTACATCACCACTGTCCTCCCATACTTGGTCTAAGGAGGATGCTTGGCTGTGGGTTGGAACTAACCAGAGGTACAAAAGATGGAGAAAGCTAGTGCCATGAGGATCGTGTTTATCTTCTCACTTCCTCCTGGCTTCTGTCTCTCTTCCCTCTTGCCACATTTCTGGACCTACAAGCAAGTACCTCTTTGCAGATAATCAACAATAACAATGAAAAAAAATGAGAGGACAGAGAAGTATAAGTCACAGGATTTTAATATTTGCACAAAACAACATTTTAAGAATACAAAGTGAGAATGATTAAGGAAAAGGACAACTCCATAATCCCACCATGTTACTGTGTCCAATAAACTACAGACATTTTTTTCAGGAATGGGGCTCCCAGCCCTTATATCTGTGTATATTTGTAATCAGAGTGTTGTTCAAAAGTCCTCAGCCCTGAGGTGCCTGGGTAGCTTAGTTAGTTAAGCATCTGAATTTGGCTCAGGTCATGATCTCTCAGTTCCTGAGATCAAGTGCCGTTTAGGGCTGTCCACTATCAGCACAGAGAGCCTGCTTTGGATCCTCTGTCTCCCTCTCTCTCCCTGCCCCTCCCCAGCTTGTTCTTTCTCCCTCTCTCTCTCAAGATAAATAAATAAACTTAAGAAAAAAAAAACGAAAGAAAGAAAAGTTCTCAGCCCTGGCTGCCCATCTGAATCACAAGGAAGCATGGACTCCTGGACCCTCCCGGGATGGGGCTAAGGCTTATGTACCTCTCCATAAATGTGAACCTAGATAAATTTTTACAAACTGAACAAGCTACAGATTAAGAAACAGATTATCCCCAGCATCTCAAGCGAGCCATTTGAATGCCTTTCTAGTTACTACTGCCCAGCAGAAGTTGTCAACATCCTCACTTCTAACATCATGGATTAACGTAGTTTGGAGAGTTAAAAAAACAAAAAACAAACAGAATTAAAACAGCATATACTTTTGTACCTAACTTCTTTCCCTCAACATTTAAAAAAATTTTTTTTTAATTTTTTTATTTATTTATTTTGAGAGAGACAGAGACAGCACAAGTGGAGGAGGAGCAGAGAGAGAAGGAGACTGAGAATCCCAAACAGGCTCCGCACTGTCAGCGCAGAGGAGTCCAAAGTGGGGCTCAAACCCACAAAACAGTGAGATCATGACCTGAGCCAAAACCAAGAGTTGGATGCTTAACTGACTGAGCCACCCAGGTGCCCCACTTTTTAAAAAGACTTTAAATCCAACGTAGTTAACGTATAGTGTAGTAATGGTTTCCGGAGTAGAATTTAGTGATTCATCACTTCCTAATGACACCCAGTATGCATCCTAAAAAGTGCCCTCCTTAATGCCCATCACCAATTTAGCCCATCCCCATGCCCACCTCCCCTCCAGCAACCCTCAGTTTGTGCTCTGTATTTAAGGGTCTCTTAAGGTTTGCCTCCCTCTCTCTTTTTTTCTTATTTTTCCTTCTCTTCCCCTATGTTCATTTGTTTTGTTTCTTAAATTCCACATATGAGGGAAATCATATGATATTTGTCTTTCTCTGACTGACTTGTTTCACTTAGCATAATACACTCTGGTTGCATCCACTTATTGTAGATGGCAAGATTTCATTCTTTTTGATCACTGAGTATTATTCCATTGTGTGTGTGTGTGTGTGTGTGTGTGTGTGTGTGTGTATACACCACATCTTCTTTACCCATTCATCAGTTGATGGACTCTTTCCATAATTTGGCTATTGTGGATAGCACTGCTATAAACATTGTGGTGCATGTGCTCCTTTGAAACAGCATCCCTGTATCCCTCGGATAAATACCTAGTAGTGCAATTGCTGGATCATAGGGTAGTTCTATTTTTAATCTCTTGAGGAACCTCCATACTGTTTTCCAGAGTGGGTGTACCAGTTTGCATTCCTGCCAGCGGTGCAAAAGTGTTCCCCTTTCCCTGCATCCTCACCAACATCTGTTGTTGCCTGAGTTGTTAATTTTAGCCATTCTGACAGGTGTGAAGTGGTATCTCATTGTGGTTTTGATTTGTATTTCCCTGATGATGAGTGATGTTGAGAACTTTTCATGTGTCCGTTGGCCATGTGGATGTCTTCTTTGGAAAAGTGTCCAATCATGTCTTCTGCCCATTTTTTCATTGGGTTATTTGGGGTTTTTTGGGAGTTGAGTTTGATTAGTTCTTTATAGATTTTGGATACTAACCCTTTATCTGATATGTCATTTGCATATATCTTATCCCATTATGTATGCGGCCTTTTAGTTTTGTTGATTGTTTCCTTCGCTGTGCAGATTTTTATCTTGATGAGGTCACGATAGTTCATTTTTGCTTTTGTTTCCCTTCCTCCAGAGACAAGTCTAGTGAGAAGTCGCTAAGGCTGAGTCCAAAGAGGTTGCTGCCAATTTTCTCCTCTAGGATTTTGATGGTTTCCTATCTTACATTTAGGTCTTTATCCAATTTGAGTTTATTTTTATGTATGATATAAGAAAGTGGTCCAGGTTCATTCTTCTGCATGTTGCTGTCCAGTTTTCCCAACAACATTTGCTGAAGAGACTGTCTTTTTCCCATTGGATATTCTTTCCTCCTTTGTTGAAGGTGAGTTGGCCATACATTTGTGGATCTATTTCTGGGTTCTCTGTTCTGTTCCATTGATCTATGTGTTTTTGTGAAAGTACCATAGTGTCTTGATGATTGCAGCTTTGGGATACAGCTTGAAGTCTGGAATTATGATGCCTCCAGCTTTGGTTTTCTCTTTCAACATTACTTTAGCTATTTGGGGGTCTTTTCTGGTTCCATACAAGTTTTAGAATTGTTTGCTCTAGCTCTGTGAACAATGCTGGTGTTATTTTGATAGATATTGCACTGAATGTGTAGATTGCTTTGGGTGGTATCAACATTTTAACAATATTTGTTCTTCCTATCCAGAAACATGAAATGTTTTTCCTTTTTTTTGGTGTCTTCTTCAATTTATTTCATAAGCTTTTTATAGTTCTCAGTGTACAGATCTTTTACCTCTTTGGCTAGATTTATTCCTAGGTATCTCATGGTTTTTGGTGCAGTTGTTAATGAGATCAATTCCTTGATTTTTCTTTCTGCTGCTTCATTATTGGTATATAGAAATGCAACTGATTCCTGTACATTGATTTTATATCCTGCGACTCTGTTGAATTCATGTATCAGTTCTAGCAGTTTCTGATAGAGTCTTTCAGGTTTTCCATGTAGAGTATTATGTTGTCTGCCAAGAGTGAAAGTTTGACTTCTTCCTTCCAATTTATATGCCTTTTATTTCTTTTGTTGTCTGATTGTTGAGGCTAGGTCTCTCAATCTTATATGAGATTTATCTATATTATTGCAGATAGTTGTGATTTGTTCATTATTATTGCTATATAGTATTTCATTCTGTAAGTAAACTACAATTTATTTTTTCACTTTACTATTGATGGGCATCTAGATGGTTAACAACTGATAATTGACATATATTAAGAACCTCTGTTCAACAGAAGTCACCACTAAAAGAATAAGATGTAAAGGAAAATATTTCCTCTCTCTCTCTCTCTCTCTCTCTCTCTATATATATATATATATATATATAAAACAAAGAACTTGTGCCTTGAATATGATACATATTATAACATATTAATAAGTCAGAGAATCCAACTCAATTAAAAAATACTTGACACATCTCAATAGAAAATACACAAAATGACCAATAAACATACATTCAACTTCATTTGTGTTTCAGGATATGCAAATTAAAAAAATCACTGAAATGGTTGAAATAGAACAGAATACCAACAGATGGTGAAGATATGGAGCAACGGGGATTCTCAGACACTGCTGATGTGATTGTTAATTTGTATAACCGCTTTGGTAAGCTATTTGAGAGTATCTACAAATATCTATATCTATATCTATATCTATATCTATATCTATATCTATATC